>NC_143136.1:115639692-115823442 GCF_059928025.1 Delphinapterus leucas
TGTTCATTAAGTGCATCCATAAGTCTTCTATTAATTGCTATTTAGATTACCATTTGAAACACTGTATCATATTTAACCATCCTGTAATTTTGTAATCTAAAGCGTTTTTTCCTGCATGTTTTTGAAAAAACAAGAACTTTGGGTTTTTAATACATGTGTATATATTTTAGGGCTGAAAGACTTGAAAGTTGAAGATGACATCTCATTGAAGGTGGTACCTATTTTACCTGCCCTTAATTGTGCCCTGCTGGAAGCAAAGAAATCATTTTCTGAAAAAGGAATCTGTCCAAACACATTAGTAAAGCATAATCTCCAAGAACTGTACAAGGTGGACAAAAGTCCTTCATTGACTGCTGCTTCTCAGGATGGAATTAAAGAGACTGCATTCTTTGGCAAAGTGTCCAGTGGTTTTGACTTGACTCCTCCAGCTGAAAAGTGCCCTTTACAGTCTTTAACTCAGTTGAGATCTTATTCTTCAAATCCTAATGGGTACATTTTGGAAGTATCTACTGCACTAGACTTATTGGCAGGCTGTCCTCAGTCTCCGTGTATTTCAGATGGAATTTGTGACGCTGGATTTTCTTTAGTTATGACTCCAAATGCTGAATTTCACGACTCAGCGGCAGAAGTAAGAAAAGAAACAGAAACACAAAAGAGTTCTGAAGAGATGTTTAAAGCAAGGCAGGGAGCTCTGGTCCCATTAAGTCCCGCATCAAATCTGAGAGTTCAGCGTAAGAGAAAAGCAGGCACGCTGCCCGTGGTACAGAGTAAAAGGGTGAAGTTGTGCCATCCCTTTCCCAGAAGAACTCGTGGTGGAGCAAAGAAGCGTCCAGACTCTCGCACAACTCTCAAGTTCCGTCAGAAAAGAGAAAACGGTAAGCATGGTCTGTATGGATTTTCAGATGAGCAAGTAGTAATAACTGTTGTGTGTCAACCCTGTTCCTGTGTGACCATCCTGGACTGTAGCTTGACAGTGTCCGTTAGCTCTCTCCAGGTGATCTGTGTGCATGCTAAAGTTGGAGAAGCGCTAATCTAGATAACATGAAAATCAAGAAATAGGACAAAAGCCCACCCACCAAAAGCTTGTATTTCACTTGTAAAACTGCTCAGATCATCACTCAGTTATTTACTTACCTGTCCAAGAAATAAGGTATTTCAGATGGAATTTGTGATGCTGGATTTTCTTTAGTTATGACTCCAGGTGCTGAATTTCACAACTCAGCGGCAGAAGTAAGAAAAGAAACAGAAACACAAAAGAATTCTGAAGAGATGTTTAAAGCAAGGCAGGGAGCTCTGGTCCCATTAAGTCCCGCATCAAATCTGAGAGTTCAGCGTAAGAGAAAAGCAGGCACGCTGCCCGTGGTACAGAGTAAAAGGGTGAAGTTGTGCCGTCCCTTTCCCAGAAGAATTCGTGGTGGAGCAAAGAAGCGTCCAGACTCTCGCACAACTCTCAAGTTCCGTCAGAAAAGAGAAAACGGTAAGCATGGTCTGTATGGATTTTCAGATGAGCAATTAGTAATAACTGTTGTGTGTTAACCCTGTTCCTGTGTGACCATCCTGGACTGTAGCTTGACAGTGTCCGTTAGCTCTCTCCAGGCGATCTGTGTGCATGCTAAAGTTGGAGAAGCGCTAATCTAGATAACATGAAAATCAAGAAATAGGACAAAAGCCCACCCACCAAAAGCTTGTATTTCACTTGTAAAACTGCTCAGATCATCACCAGTTATTTACTTACCTGTCCAAGAAATAAGGTATTTCAGATGGAATTTGTGATGCTGGATTTTCTTTAGTTATGACTCCAAATGCTGAATTTCACAACTCAGCGGCAGAAGTAAGAAAAGAAACAGAAACACAAAAGAATTCTGAAGAGATGTTTAAAACAAGGCAGGGAACTCTGGTCCCATTAAGTCCCGCATCAAATCTGAGAGTTCAGCGTAAGAGAAAAGCAGGCACGCTGCCCGTGGTACAGAGTAAAAGGGTGAAGTTGTGCCGTCCCTTTCCCAGAAGAACTCGTGGTGGAGCAAAGAAGCGTCCAGACTCTCGCACAACTCTCAAGTTCCGTCAGAAAAGAGAAAACGGTAAGCATGGTCTGTATGGATTTTCAGATGAGCAATTAGTAATAACTGTTGTGTGTTAACCCTGTTCCTGTGTGACCATCCTGGACTGTAGCTTGACAGTGTCCGTTAGCTCTCTCCAGGTGATCTGTGTGCATGCTAAAGTTGGAGAAGCGCTAATCTAGATAACATGAAAATCAAGAAATAGGACAAAAGCCCACCCACCAAAAGCTTGTATTTCACTTGTAAAACTGCTCAAATCATCACTCAGTTATTTACTTACCTGTCTAAGAAATAAGGTCATTCAGTTTCTGAACTGTCCTCGGACAAATTCGAGTGGAAGAAGAGGATCTGCTAAAATCAGGCACACTAAGAACAGATGGCAAAAACTGATAAGTGATAGCCTGAACGTGTTTAAAGAGGGGGGAAAGTGCCTGGACTCTCCCAGAACTAGAGCATCCTGGGGCAGAATTTCTAATCCTTTGTGTGTTTTAAAAGTGGTCGTCTGGATCCTACTACAGACCTACTGAAACAAGGTCCAGTGGCCTCGAGACATATATATTGAAACAGTTCCTCAAGTGGTTTTGTTGCCCCCTGAAAACTGAGGGAGAATCAGCGTCCAGAGCCATTTAATGTTAGTCAAATGCACTTCAGTGAACAGAGCACGACAAATAACACAATTTTGGCTTAGAGTCATCTCAGATTATGTGTGGTGTATTTTGTTTAAAACTAGGGAACTTATGCTCTATGACCCCTTAGCGAAGAGGTGAGCAGACTTGGGCCAAAGGGTCCCTCAGGCATTACCTGTTGTCTCTGTACTTCACTGTGCTGGCACAGGTGGGCGGCTGTGACTGAGGTCTGGCCCTTCACAGAAAAAATTTGCCAACCCTATCTATAGTATTTTGAATTTTAAAATTCTGATGCCTAAAGAAGAAACACTGGAGGTGTGTGGATCCCCAGGATCCTAGATAATTAAGATTTTACCCTGTGGTTTAACAAGTAGTTATTTCTGGCCAATTATAGTTTGAGAAATTGTGTGTGTGTGTGTGTGTGTGTGTGTGTTTAGGAGGGTGGTAGAAAGAACGGCAGTATGAAGCAGCAACTCACACTCTACATTTCCTCACAAATTCCAGGCCAACCATATTGGGTTTCTCTCTATATGAACCATTTTAAAGGTATTAAATAAATTACCTATAATTCAACATATATGTTGTCACTGTTTCTCAAGTGTGCTAATTTCATCCACTATAAGAAATATGTTTTAGGGATGTCCCTGGCAGTACAGTGGTTACAACTCCACACTTCCAGTGCACAGGGCACGGGTTTGATCCCTGGTCAGGGAACTAAGACACAACATGCCACAGAGTGTGGCCAAAAAATGAACAACATCAACGATGTGATTAAACCAGCCAAGATGACTAAATATAATACCACAAAAGCTCAAAAAAAAATAGAAAAGAAATACATTGTATATTGTAGTCCAGTACACACAAATTCATACATTACTGAAACAGAAATTTCAGGAAGCATTTACCCTAACTATGTGTAATACAATCTGATATCTTCTGTTTCATTTAACAAAGAATTCTGGTTGCAGCCCATTAAGTTTATTTTATAATACACCCATGGGTTATTGCATGCAGCTTGAGAAACATGTCATTGAGTGATGCAAATAAGCAGGGCAGTCCGTGCAGGGTCACCTGTTTCGTGTTTCTCCTTTTCCTCGCAGGACCTAGGTTGTGAGAGATGTTCCCCTCCCGCCCGTGCAGATGTTACGCTTCCCCTAGTCTTGATCATCTCATCTTATTTTCTTTCTCTTCTTAATTTAGTCTTAACAGTTTTCCTGCTTGACTTATATTTTGCCTTTTTTTATGCTAAAAATTTTAGAAATTGTAACCAGTATAAAATCAGAAGTCTTACTCTAAAAACAAAACTGCTGCTTTATTGCCTTTGATAGTTTAGTAGGGAAGAAAATAATTAGACCCAGGGAAATGTACAACATTAAGAGAGTCTAAAAGCTTTTTTAAAAAACCGTTTATTTTTCTAACCTTCAAAAGAATAAAATGAAACTGGTCTCTTTTCTACATTTCACTAATAACCATCACATTCTGAAACTGTTTAATATGTTTTCTGTTCTCAATCAATTAGAAATAGTATTTTCCATATAACGTGATTTTAAAATATTTGCAAACATTCACACGTGTGATTATTTTATATAGTCAATGGGGAAAACGTTTTCACAGGGAACATTTATTAACATTTTTTTTTAACTCTTAAAGGATTGAAACACTTTCTGCGTGTGATACAAGCAGGTTGTTAATAGTTTTTTCTCCTCATGTGCCCCCACCTTTAGTTCTTTCCTTCCTTCCCTGCGAGAAGTAAAGCTGAGCATTTTGTAAGAGAAATGAGCAATTATAATAGATTTATAGGAAGTTAAATCAGAAGAGGACTTTCTTCAATGTACCTTCCTCTGTCTTCTCTTAAGAGATGATTTTTCAGGCAGTGTTAAAGCTTTGATATTTAGGTGTAGTGAAGGAAAATATGTAAGATGGCTCTTTGTGAACCTACAGTCTCTTCTCTACAGTGTGATCATGGTTTTAACCATATGGCTTTATGGGAGCTGTGTCGCTTTTGTGTAAATTGAATTATCCGTCACCCTGTGCTGTGAACTAGCATGTTCAGCCTTACCTGCCACATCAGTCAGCAAAGATTATGGAATCTTTTTTAAAAATTAAGTCATGCCTTGTTTCTATAAAGTTATTACTCTGATATTTTTCTCCTAATCCTAATTAGGGATATAGACCAACACTTAGCAAGTTCAAAAATCTTTTAATGAAATACCCCCAATTTTATATTTTATTCCCCATTATTAAAGTTTCCCCCCCAAAACAAATCAAAGGAAAGCTATGCTGATAAATATGTGCGCCCCCTACCCCTTAGAAAACGGTGTCTTTTCTGCATAAGGTGCTGAAGTGCTGACTGCACAGTTTGTACAGACAACCAAATTGGATTGGAAAAACCAAGAAGCTCCTATTTCTAAAGCTGTTCCAGGGTCAACGAATGCTAAAAGGGCAAGGAAACGAGAGACATCTCCAGTCAAAACTGTTCCAAGGGCTGAGCCACCTGTGAAGAATTCTCCACAAAAACAGAGGGAAAATATAGTAAAAGGCAATCAGAATCCCAGAATCAGAAAGCAGCCACAACCTGGTAAGAAGTCCTCTTCCTGTAAATTTCAGCACCGTAATACAGACTAATCGAGATTATAAAGTAGTATATTGAAACAGTATAAGATCAGTTGAAATCTGTCACGTTCTTGTGGTCTTCTTTAGTTCAGACACTGACAGGACAAGTAACTTGGTTTCCCATTGTGAATAAATAAGAAAGTGCCAAGATTCATACCTTCACTAAATAGACCCTACTTTTCATTCTGCAGAAAGCCTGAACATGAACTGTTTAGCAGAGTTAAAGTATAAATGGCCTTTTTTAATGACTAAATTCACAAGCAAGTAGCATCTGGCAGTATTTTTCTGGACCATAATCAGTTATAGAAGATATTATAAGTTTGTCCAGAGGGAACTGTAAAGACATGGTTCAAAGCAGTCAGTAATCTCGAATCCTGTATTTCACTTGTATTTTTTCTTGTTTTTTTTCGGTACGTGGGCCTCTCACTGCTGTGGCCTCTCCCTTTGCGGAGCACAGGCTCCAGACGCGCAGGCTCAGCAGCCGTGGCTCACGGGCCCAGCCGCTCCGCGGCATGTGGGATCTTCCCGGACCGGGGCACGAACCCGTGTCCCCTGCATCGGCAGGCGGACTCTCAACCACTGCGCCACCAGGGAAGCCCCTGTATTTGGTTTCAAAAGGCATTAAATTAATTTTAAAAGCAGTTTTACTTTTCTACTTCTACTTGTGCGGAAGTGAATAACCAAGTCTCCTTCTGTGAGCCAGCAGCTGACTGCTGGTTCCGTGTTCCACCTGCTGGAACCTCCTCGTTGCTGGCACGTTCCCTCATCACCGCGGACCTCACTTTTCTCCCAGCTCCATGTCCCTCTTCACACCCGTCTCTCTGAGTAGAGTGCAGCTCCACCAAGCTGCAAAATCTATACATTTTACAGTATCTTCGGTATTGAGTCCTACTGTGTTGTATGTGTGGTGGTGTTTTTTGTTTAGAAAAACCTTCATTTCCTCATATCTCTGTATTTCCATCAGTTTTCTGTCTAATCTCATGATTCTACTTTCTCTCATCTACCTTTAGGTTTTTTAAAAGCCTCAAATTTAGTGGAATTCAGGGAAAGACTCTTGTTTTGTTGGGGTGATGGTATTATGGATGAGCTTGGTTTTTTCTTTCCTCATTGTTTTAAAAAATTTTTTCGGCCACACCTTGCAGCATGTGGGATCTCGGTTCCCTGACCAGGGATCGAACCCACACTGCCTGCATTGGAAGCGCAGAGTCTTAACCACTGGACCACAGGGAAGTCCCTTTCCTCAGTTTCGTTAATGTTGTTTATGGCTGAAGATTTTTCTGAAAGCTCCTCAGTCATATCACCATACAACCTGTAGAGAGTCAAACCCAACACAGACTCTCTGCTTGTCTCCCCAGGCAGTTACGAGGTGGTCTTACCCACGGGTGCACATTTCTCTCCTGCCGTTTCCCAATGCGTGCCTTCCCTGCCAGGCACATGGTGCCACCCACACGAACCACGCCTGTTGTCACTCCTGTGCAGTCCCCTCTGCTCAGCTAAGTCCACCCGGAGTCATTTCCTGATGCTCTGATCTGCACTCATTTCTCCTTTTTTTTCCATTTCTTTTTTGGGTTTTTGAGAACGTTAAAGAGTTAATTCATACTATTTTCCAATCATCTGGTGTGTCTTGGTCCTGTCTTTCCAATTAGTTTGTAAACAGGATGAGTATAGATACATACATAATGCATTGTATTCCCAGCCTTGTCATTAGAATTCCTTGTGCTGAATTGGCTTCTATATACTTGTAGGCTAATCGATTAGTGGGAGGAGGTGTGCAACTGGGCATTGGCAGAAAAGTGAGCCCAGAAAATGAAAAGTTTCCAGAATGGGTATTCAGAAATAGGGCGATTTGTATTGCAAGTGTCTGTATATATCGTGCAGCCACATTCCAAGTTAAAATTTTAAGATTACCACCTTTTAAATAATGTGTTAATTTTTTCTTTTATTTCTTAATCACCCATGCTAATCCACTTCATTTCTTTTACTTGAAATATCAGAGTTTAAGAAGGCTCAATCATTTTGTTACTGAAACTAATGGTTTTCTGTCCTTTTTAAAGTTTTCAATATAGTTTTTATTTACTGAACTCTTTAATTTTTTATAATTTATTTGGCATCATTTTATCTATATTTCTTAAAAGAGATAGATGATCAGTATTGTATTTTTAATTAATTGAAAACCTCTAACAAGTCAGTTATTAAATGATTTACCTGAAATGACACATATGAAAATGAACCCTTTTTCTTGACTCAATACAGTGTTCTCTATATTCGACCTTCCTCATAGTGATACTCAGTGTAAGAACCATAGTATTTAAGGATAGAATGAACTTAGTGTCAGTAAACACATCAGATCCTAAAATGAATGTGTTTCCAGTACACCCGGAGGGTTCACGAGACAGCCCTCTTTGGGCCACTTTCTCGTACCTCACCCCGTTGGGCTTTGATATTTTAAATAAAAACTGGGCAGTGGTTGATTAATTTTACCCTCCTCACCATACACACGCTCTTGTCATTCTGTTTGATGACCTCATAGGCCAGAGTTTTCTCTGTAAATGTACTGTCATTGGGCTTTGCAGACAGGTTAGTAATTTATTTCAGACCTGCTACTGCTAATTATAAAGAGGAGCACAGTTGGCTTTTCTGTCCATCCAGCCACCTGCTACAGGGACTCACTGCCCAGTATTGTTGAGAACTTTGTCCTTCATGATAATCACATTTTAAAAGGCTGAATCAAAGTCCTGAGAAGGCAAGTAAACCACCTGAGAATGTTAGTTTTCTGACCGAATGCCAGTGGGTAGATTTGAGTACCTGCTGTAAGGAGAATTATCAGTAGATGAGGAGATTTGCTTTTTTGCAGATAGAATAGAGAGGAAATGTTTTTAATGCAGAAACTGAAGTTTTAAAACTTGAAATTAATTGGCGATTCTGAATATTCTTACTTTTCTCATTTTTTATTTGTATCGTAACGTATTATAATTAAACATCAGTACGGTTAAAAATCATCTCTATTTTGAACTTAGGTGGTTTCTCTAATAACTTGCCAAGAGAAATGATTTCTAAGAAAGTACATTAACCTTCTATAATATACACTTTAAACTTAGAAATTCTTAGATTCTCACTAGATTGTAAGCTCTCTGAGGGCAGGAGTCTTGTTTTCTTGTTTTTGTTTTTTTCTCTTTGTATATTTCTTTAGCTGAGCAGTATGCCTTGTGTGTAGGTCAGTACATGCAGGTTTTTTTTGTTTGTTTGTTTTTGTTTTTTTGCGGTACGCGGGCCTCTCACTGTTGTGGCCTCTTCCGTTGCGGAGCACAGGCTCCGGACGCGCAGGCTCAGTGGCCACGGCTCACGGGCCCAGCCGCTCCGTGGCATGTGGGATCTTCCTGGACCGGGGCACGAACCCGTATGCCCTGCATCGGCAGGCAGACCCTTAACCACTGCGCCACCAGGGAAGCCTGAGTACATGCAGTTTTGAAGGGTGATTTCTTTTTAAATTAATATGCACATTCCTTAAGACTTGTTCCTCGGTAAATACATTATAATACATCAGGAAGTTGGACAAGACCTCACTCTGGTAATAAAAATTTAACATACAATTTATGCAACATATCAAGAGGTTTTTCTTGAATATGTTGACTTAACTGTTGATTTTCACTGAACCATAGGAATATGACAAAGAATTAATTCTATGGAAATCAAGTGTTATGTGTCTTTTTTTCTTTTATGCTGAAGCCAAAGGAGAAACTTCTTCACAGCTTCAATCAGAAATTTCAGATGGTCGAGAAGATGTTATTAGCATAAGTAGAGCTCAACCAGAAAATATCACAGTGGCTCCAGAAGACCCACCTGAAAACTCCATTGTCAACTGTGACTCCCAGGCCCTAAATATGTTGGCTGATCTTGCATTAAGCGCTGCTACCTCTACCACACCATCCTCTGAGCCCAGAAACTTGCCCTGCTCCTCTGAATTGCCACAGAACGATGTTTTGCTTTCTAAAGAACATTCTTTGCGTGGTACGTCAGACCATGAATATCATAGAGGAGTTAAAAGTCAAAAAGGTGGACCGTTATCCAAGCCCTCCTCTGATAAGAGTAATCTGACATCAGACCCCACGGTCAGCCAGGAGGAAGAAAGCTTGGTTGCTGGCATTCAGGCCCCTGCAGAAGCCCAGTCAGCACTGCCCGAGGAAACCCTAGAAAGTTCCGACGCAAGCCAAAGCTCTGTCGTTGCTGTGGAGCATTCCTATGCCCTGCTCCTTGCAGAACATTCAAAGAAGCATCTACAGCAGAGAGGGGCCCCAGGCCCTGCGTTTGCCAAGAATGGCACAAAAGGCCCTGAAGCGGGAACCCCAGTGGGGAAAGTGATGCCATTTCGGCATCAGCAGGTCACCTCCCCACTGCAGCAGCTTTCCGAGGCCCCAGCGCTCAGGCGCAGGAGCGGGGTGCTGCCCTCCAGCCTGCAGGACTTCTGCCGCTCTCGTGCCGTATTCAGCTGTGACGGCTCCTTTAAGGTCACTTTCGTATGGGAAGCAGATTACGTGTTCAGCTTAGACGGCAAGTAAGTATACCAACAACCCCCTGGAGAAGACTGTAGTCAGAGCACTACACGGGTGAGTGGGAGTGACCCTGGATGAAAGTGGATGAACTTTTCTGTTGAGATAAATGTAGCGAGAAGGGATACTTGTGCTAAACTCTGGGGAGGGAGAAGGAAGTGTGTAAAATCCAGTAACTTGGGAATAATACCAAGCAGATTCACTGTAATTATTTGTTATATCAACTTCATTTTTATTTTACTCATTGTTTCATGTTCATGTAATTTTTAAAATAAAAATGAACACAAAAACTAAGGTTAATAATTAAGGCACTTACTTATAAGATAATCAACTAAAATAGTCATTTTCAATGATTTTGGTTTCTTCTTTCTTTAAAATCTCAGGCCTTGGAATACTGATTTACCAGATACCATGGAAGAAGTGAAGCTTTTACTTCATATGTGGGTAGCTCTGTTTTATAGCAATCAAAACAAAGTCATACAATCATCCCGAAAAGTAGTAGAACACAGCAACCCAGCAAAATACGTGTGCATAAATAGCACGTTAGAATCGTTTGAATTCAGTGAAATTGAAGAGTCCTCCGGTGTGGAAAGGTGCTCCGTAGACCCTCTGTTGGAGACTAATGAGGCTCCCAGAGGTCCTACTGCCAAAGTGTCCTTCCCAATCACTGACCCCCTGCTTCCTTTCATGAAACCACCGCCTGTGAGAGGCTTGGAGCTTTGGGTGCAGAATGAACAGAAAGAAATGTTTGCAACAGCAGGTCATCCAGAGACCCCAGAAAGCCAGAATTTCATCTATTCCTGTAATAATGAGGTAGGTCAAGCTGAATACTGTAAATGCTGGTGTTATTTTTGAAGAAATATTTTTTGTACGTAAAATCACATTCATAACAAGGCATTGGTTTCTTTTAGGAAAGTGGATTCTCTAGCTATGTAAAGGATTAGAATGCCAGAAACTTAGTTTACAAAGTCTGGATTGTCTGCAGGTGGAGCTTATCTACCATCCTGATTGAAGAAACAAAAGGAGGAAAAAAATCGTAGGCCTCAGATGATCTGGGAGCCAACCATAATTATGTAGCTTTTCAGTTGTATGATTTGGGGCAAATTACTTGTTCTCTGAGCTTATTATCTTTTAAAAGAGGTGAATAATACTTATTCTGTTTACCTATAATAGTGTTTATGGATCAAATGCAGTAATAATAAATATAAAAAATCTTTGATAAACCTTAAAGGAAACTAAAATTGAATATATTAAAAAATATTTTTAAAAACAAATCCTGAGGGCTTCCCTGGTGGCGCAGTGGTTGAGAGTCCGCCTGCCGATGCAGGGGACACGGGTTCGTGCCCCGGTCCGGGAAGATCCCACATGCCGCGGAGCGGCTGGGCCCGTGAGCCGTGGCCGCTGAGGCTGCGCGTCCGGAGCCTGTGCTCCGCAACGGGAGAGGCCACAACAGTGACAGGCCCGCGTACCACCAAAACAGAAAACAAATCCTGAGACAGTAAATAAAATGCCAGACCTCTCATAGTCTGCAGATAACTGTTTGTAAATATGAAAAATACACTTTGTTTCATTTCACTGTTCTCAACTGATAGGACGGATAATCGAATTTTTTTTTTTTTTTTTTTTTTTTTTGCGGTACGCGGGCCTCTCACTGTTGTGGCCTCTTCTTTGCGGAGCACAGGCTCCAGATGCGCGGGTTCAGCGGCCACGGCTCACGGGCCCAGCCGCTCCGTGGCATGTGGGATCTTCCCGTACTGGGGCACGAACCTGTATTCCCTGCATCGGCAGGCAGGCTCTTAACCACTGCGCCACCAGGGAAGCCTGATAATCGAATTTTAATTGGAGCAAATTAAAAAGTTGTATCAAGATTCTAAGTAAATGGATTGACAAAATACCTGCCTTTTTAAGCTTTCAGAGCAGATTTATTACAGAATAATTTTACATGGGTTTGGGCACCTTCAGTGCCTGTGTTAACATTGAGTTTCTGTACCTGGGCTTCCGTGGGGATTTGCAGGTCCAGGGGTGAGCCTCAGAGGGTCTGTGAGTGTCTGCAGATGCTCATCTTCATCAGAATGAAGACTGGTGGAACGCTGTGGGCCAGAGACTGGTCTGAGCCCTTCACTCGCATTAGCTCAGTTAATTCTCACACGGCCGGGTGAGGTAAGGACCGTGCCACCCATCTTATAGGTGAGAAGACTGAGGATGGAGAAGTACAGAATGGCCTGGAGGCACATAGTAAATTGTCCGGCCAAGACTCAGATCTGGACACTCTAGCTGTTTCTCAGTGTCTAATTCTGTGGATGTATTTATGTATATATATGCACATATGTGTGTGTTTATATGTGTACACATAAAATATATGTTACGTGTGTATGCGTTCTTTTTCTGAGGATGGGGTTCATAAATTTCATCTTATTCTCAAAGAGATACATAAAATCACTACCTTAGAATAAGAAAGTATTTATGTTTAGTCAGGCAGATTTTAATTATTACATATATATTTATACACACACTAGTTTCTTATAAAGTATTTTCGGTCGTGGTAATATATATTAACTTACTTTAGTAATGTCCAATTAGGAATGATTTTCTTGCAAACATGAAAGAGTATTAAGTAGAAAGTAGAATGTTAAAATTAACGATTCCTAACACTTTCTATAGCATATACTTAGAAATATGTTTCCGTCATCTCCTTGAATACTGTACGCATACTTTAAAGGTGCACACACATCCTGTACCACTCCCTATTCTAGGGCAAACTAGGATTATCAAAGTTTTCATTTCACTAAGAGCACAGGCATGGTGAGATTCACGACTATGGCCCAACATTATCAGCCACAGTACGATTGGGAGGGTCATAGAACTGTTCTCAGAATGAGTGTGCCATCAAGAGTTTTCTACGCTTTGTATCTGGCCAGTCGTGTCCCCTTAAAACCAAGTCTCAGCTCCTCCCTGCCAATTGCTCAGGTCAGTGTCTTTCTTTGACTAAGGCAGAAATGTTTTTAACAAGAGATTTGAAACACAGGTCCTGACTTACAACACGACTGCTTCAAAATCTGGCAGGAAATCTGTGGCCGTAGTGTTCCAGAGCTACAGGTGTAGGTCAACTGTATGGTCAATCCACTTTACCATATTCTGAACAAGACCATTCTTCAGCCTTTAAAAAAAGGAAGAAAAGAAACAGCCTTTTTATGAGGTTATCAAAATTGTCCAGAGGTATTTCTGTTACTGTTTATGCTAAATCCTTTCTGGTACTGTTTAAATCAGTCCTTTTAGTTGAGTTTATTAATGCAAGCTGCGCTGTGTTTTCTGCTGCTTTGTTGAATAGGGAGGTATTAAACTGAGAGAGAGATTATGTCCAGTTATAAGCTAAGAAGACAGCTAAGGGGTAAGGGACTTTTATTTAACAGGATAGAGATTGATACCTTGGGAAAGCTGCTTATCAGTGTATTCTGAGTACAAGAGATAATAATTAGTGTTTCCTCATGGGAACATTCCAGATGACAGTGCATTTATAGTCTAATTGAAAGCTGGTGTTTAAAATAAGTTATTCTTTGCTTTAAAGATTATCTTTTAATCTTACTAAAAATAATTTAAATTAATTGAGCACTTTTTCCTCTACTGCTGCATTTCTGAATTAAGTGATGCTATTTAGCAAACAGTCTGCATTTTCAAGTCTTTAAATTGCCAGTGGTCTAGCCACTTTTCTTCCCAAAAGTCCATTAAAAAAAAAAAAAAAACACAAGGCTGTGCAACTAAGAAAGTTTTGGAGTTCTCGTGTGTGTGTATTTAGATAAAACAAATTCCTATTTGGGGGGTATTTTAAGCCTAAGAAGAGAGGGATTTGCTTGATCTCTACCCTATGAAGATTCAAAAGAACAGAGCAAACTAAAATTGATCTTTGTCTGTTCTGTTCTTCACATATGTAAATGCTTGAAAAAAAGATCTATTTGGCCCCTGATTTTTTAAATTAATTTATTTCTTTTGCTTTTATCATTTCAGATAATTGGGGGGAAAGCCGAACAAGAGTCATCAGATAAACTAGAGACCTCTAATCTGGTGCTTTCTAGCATTGGAAGTACCCAAACTAATGGATCTTCTATTCCTGCTGAAGATAAAACCTTTGAGCCACTTGATGGCACACAGGTGACATCTTATAATGATACTGTCACACAGTCCACATTCGCCAGGACTTACGATGGGATCAGCAATCCGTCAATGATTTTTCAAAAGTCTGTGTACAGCACCCTTGAAAGCAAAGTTGATGTTTTTCATGCAAAAATGCAAACAAAAACAGGTGCTTTGCAGGGCTTTATCCAGCATAGCAGCCTTATAATCAAAGAATGTCAGTCATCCTTGGAAGGGGAGGATGATACGGAGTATGTAGTGATTAATCTGGAACGAGTTACATTCAGTTTTGAAAAAAATGCCTATGCACCGATACAGACAGAAGTTGTAAACAGAGCTGATAAACCTACACCCTTTAATGTGGAGTTGATTAAACAAGTATCACCTGCTACAAGCCTTAGACATCCTGTGTCCGCATTTGAAAAGACACAGGGTCTTAGGGACGTTCCCTCTCTGGCAATGTCAGGACAACAAGGCGCTAAGTACCTTTGTGCCTTCTCAGTGAGTAGAGAGATACTTGCTAAAGAAATGTGTTCATTACAGAAAGGGCAGGCTGCTGCAGGCTCACCATCGCCGTCTGATAATTGCCTTGTAACAGAGGCATTATCACTAGTTAAAAGTTCTAGTTATTTGTTACCCAGAGAAGAAATGAAGCTCTCTCAAGAATGTTTTCTGTCGAGCCAGAGTCTCTCCAGCATCTCTTCGGAAGACACTGTAGAGTCGTCCCAGCTTGAAGAAGTAGTCTCATCGTCAGCTTCTGATCCCTTGGAAGAAAAAGATTCACTTGACTGCATCCCATCAGTGAGGAATGCTTCGGATGGCTCTTCAGAACTAAAGAATGACAAGAGTGGTCTAAACAGTGAACACATGAGTTTTGAAACATTTAATTCTGCATTTACCAAACAAACCAGCCTATCTGTGAATAGAGAGGAAGTCAGCCTCGAGTTATCAGAGGAGGATTCTGACCTTGACCTCACTCTCACCATATCACCGCCCACGAGTCCCTGGGAAGAAGCATCCGCTGGTGAGATGGAGCAGCAGCAGGAGGCCCCGTTACCCTGCTTAGAGCTTCAGGAGACAGCGGAAGAAATAATTGAGCCTGAAGAGGTGCCTGATGTGAACTCTGCTGATCACACGTCAATGAAACCACGAGAAAGTGAGAGAAAAGGTGATAACTTACAGACAGTGGCTTTCATACTTTCGAAAGAAACCTGTGCCCTTGAGGTTGCAGAGGAAGTTCAAGTTGGTTCAGACTTCTCCTTCAGTTGTTTTTTTTTGTTTGTTTGTTTTTTGTTTGTTTTTGTTTTTGTTTTTCCCCTCCTTCAGTTCTTTAATTAAAGAAGTGTCACCAGCTTCTAGTCCTGACTGCCAGGTACCAGGTGAAGAAGCACAGCCAGCTTGGGCTGTATTTCCAAGTAGTTTTAAACTCTGTGATGCACACTATGAGAAAACTGACAGATCCTCCCAGGTTGAAACAGTAGATTTGGCCATAACAGAAAAAGAAAATTCTTTTGTTGGTCCCACCCATCCAGTGGGACAAGATAACTTAACTCAGATATAGAAGGAAAAATACCAAAATTTAATAACGATGATATTTTGTGGGATTTTAATTTTATTCTTTATGTTTTCCCTGTATTTTCTACAGTCGGAATGACTACTTTTACAGGCAGAAAAAAATAATAATGATTAGTTTTGTTTTTTTTTTAAATCAAAGTAAGAAATCAGCCAGGTTATTACAATTCATTGTCCAACTTCTTACCTCGCCTCAGCCATGTAAAACGGGGGTTGACCGAGACTTGGAAGAACCACCCAGACTGGCAGTGGCAGCATGGTTGTGTGAATGAAATGCAATGACTTTTCTCCGGTAACTTGCAGAGGAGACCTAATAAAAGCATCTTGAATAAGGTCATTACCCCTTCAAAGGAGGAGGAAGGCTGTGTCATAGCCTGACATGCCTATTTCTAGTACTCGCCTTTGTGTGAGAACAGCATGACTGGATTATCAGCAAAAGAATCTTAGGAAAAGGCCCTGCCAATAAGGAGTCAAAGTCATGTGAAAGGGTCAGAGGAAGAAAGACCAAGGACTCAGTGTGGGAGGGACTTCCCAGACATACTGTACAACAGACAGAAAATAGGCACCTTCCTCACCGTCACGAGGAGTAATTCACATCCTGTGACATTGCTTTCTGTCCTTGATTATCTCAAATACAAGAAAATATTATCAATCAGCCTTTCTGAAAAGTACCAATACCAATGATCCACATTTCCTTTTCCTTCATTTGTCTGTTAACAG
Organism: Delphinapterus leucas; assembly: GCF_059928025.1. Taxonomy (NCBI): domain Eukaryota; kingdom Metazoa; phylum Chordata; class Mammalia; order Artiodactyla; family Monodontidae; genus Delphinapterus; species Delphinapterus leucas. Next base: position 115,655,956 of record NC_143136.1, read on the forward strand.
TGTTGATGTAAACCTTCCTGAAATAGAAGCCAGCACATTTCTTAAAATATTTTTTTGATGAGTGGTGCTCCCCACTTTCCCTTTCCTATTATTTCCCATGCCTCTCACAAGAAAAAGAAAAGAATTCAAAATTTTTTCCCCAATTGATCATGCTTTGGTTAGCGGGGGAGTTTTAAAGCTACCTTTCCCAATTTGGGTTATTTCCATAACAAACAAAAAGAACTATATTGCCAGTATTACTAAGAACATGCATAAAAGGATGCTTAATCCGTTTCGATAAGCTATTCACAGGCATAAAGAAACATTCAGAGAGGTTAGTCATTGTCATGAGAAGCTCAGGAAAACTATCACTTTCAAATGCAGTATTTAGGACACACTCCCGTGCATTGAGTCATCCCTCCAGCATTTGCGGAGCTGCCACTGACTAAGCAGAGGGGGTTGGCCGAAGGAGCTAGCCTTGTGTGACATGCCAGCCCAGGCCTGCCGATGAAAAGCATGTAGAAGGACATCGTGGAAAATTCCTAGGTCCTGAAATCCCAGCGCCAAGTAAGGGGAAGTTGCAGAGGTTGCAGTGCGGGTGCACAAGAAGGAAGGCTACAGAAGTACAGCACAGAAAGACTTCCAGGGCCCACACTGCCAAAATGAGGCCTGGAGAACATTGATTTGCAGAGCAGCAGGACCGATGCCTTTCGAGATAGGGTACAGTGTTTCTGGATGCTGATGGAGCCTCTTGAAAGGTAGATCAATTTCTGGGGTCCCTTTTAGGGAGACTCTCACCCCGGGCAGGCTGCTGACCATCACCGCTGACCTGAGCACAGCTATATACAGAAGGATGACACCAGGAAGCCTAGGTCTGTGCCTTTGGAAAGAAAAGCATCACACTCAGAGAGTCTGGGGAGCTTTTATTGATATTAAGCAACAGATTCACAGGTGTCAATATAATATAGAAGCCAAACTTCATTTAAAGTCTATAACTGTAGGAAAGCTTATATATGACTTCCAGATCCTCACAAATCCATTTGTTTCAGAAAAGATTCTAAAGAAGAAGTCTGGAAAATCCTTAATTAAATTTTGGGATTTAGATGATGATGGGATACAGAATAAAGGAGGTCTCACAGATCTTTGGGGTTGATCGGAGGAAGGCCACATGGAGGAAGTGACTTAGGAATTTTCTTGTGAAAGTTTTGTTTATTTAGGGGCGCTGCTGGTTTGGCATAAATGGGACTTTCTCAAGTATCACTAATGAAATAACTAACCTCCATTCTATGAGTGTTTTCACCTGCAGTCCATCTGCTGCCAGGACGGAAGACAATGTAGCCTACATGCATAGCCATTTTCCCCAGTAGGTAGCATCCTATTTATGGAATAGTTCTTGGTTATTTTATTTTAAAGACGGAATTATCAATTTTGTATTTGTCCGGGTGATTTAACTACAGCTTACCTAGACATCGGTGATGCCAACAACAAATGAGTATTTTCCCTTTTCTTTGAAAACCTTTGATTTATATGAGAAGACTGTTCTGTGTACCTCAGTGTTCTACAACTTGGGGGAACATTTTTCTTCGTGTTTTACACATTGCCAGAATGTCTGACTTTGTTGTCTGGCTTTGTTCACAGCAGCACTGTAGTTTTCCATTAGTTTTGGGTTACAGTGTTCAATATTATTGTTTTAAATTATTCTCATTTTAAGCAGAATAGCTTCAAAGCTATTCATTGAAATTAATGATAAAAATAAGGATTTTACAAGTGTGCTCAGTTGTAGCAAAAATAAGTCTATTTTAACCAGTAGCTTTGTTTTTGCACGTTAAGGTCAGAAATGCACATGTAATGCATGTTGGAGTCTGTTTTAAAGGTTTTACCACCTGTGTAAAAACTAACATCTTCAATGGTTTTATCTGCTGTTATTCATGCTACACTACATAAACATTTTTTTCCTAAATGGTACAAATTTATAAACTGTCATTTTCACTTACTCAGTTTTTGTAAACAGCGTACTACAAAAATCAACCCTCTGAGGAAGAAATAATCATTTATTTATATTAGAAATAATTTCTACACCAATCTTTAAAACTCAAAACCAAGCAAAAACATTGGTAAGATACATAGTATCTATTTGGAACAAAGGTTTTTGTACCTAATTTGTTTCATTTTAATAAAGACAACTAAAAATCATTCAACTGCTTCTGCAATGATTTTATAGCAAATATTAAATTTGTAAGAGAATGTTTTACAGCACTTTAAATTTTTTAGGCCATTTAGCAGAATAAGTAGCTTCCAAAAGAATCCTACCACTTACCTCACTTTGGCCGCCATCTGTCAAGCCTCATCCCCGCAGGCCTGCCCGGTGCTTTCCCCTCCCTCGTGCGGTGCCGAGCAGCAGGCTCCAGCAAGAGGACACCTCACAACTCTCCAGTTGGCCCTTCCAGGGGGTCATGTCAGCCTGCACAGGAACTTCCCTCAAAAGCCATTTATCTGCTTTTAAACTCCCCCTACAGAACCGAAAGTGTTCCTTTCCCCTCGGTATGTTCTTAGGAGGAGGAAGAATGACTGAGTTTTAATTCTTACCCTAGCTCTTGCTTAGAGACCCACTCAGCTGATCTTTACCCCAGGGATAAGAATCTAATAGGACCATAACTGTATTCGGTACACTGAATTAATCTGAAATTACTACGGAAAAGGAAAGTACAGCGCACCTGCCAGCCGTGCTCCTCCCCTGAAGGACCTTCCAGCACCCACGAGGCCGCCCGTTCTGTAACTGAAGGCTTAGCCAGGCCACAGAGGAGCAGGCGCCTCCAGACTGAGCTTCTGCAGAGACTCTGCCCTCATCACCTTTGTGCCCCGTTGGCCTGGCACAGAAATGTTGGTTGTTCCCATAAATATGCCGAATGCAGAATATGAAGGCATCCTGGTACTTCCTTCGTACTACTAACCCAGCTTGTGCCTCCACCTGCGTTAACGGCTCACAATGTGAAATATTGCAGGAAAAGAGGGGAAAGGCCTGCTGGAATTTTAGATAATCTTATGAAAAGGAAGCAGTTGTTTTCAACCGGGGTGATCTGGGGTTGTCACGCCAGGGAGGTGCATACAATGTGCGGGACAGCCCACCTACAACAAAAAATTCTTTGGCCCAAAATGGACAGTATGAGATTGAGAAAGCTAAAGTAATCACTTGGATAATCGAAGTTATTATTACCCTAAATCCTTTAACAGATTGCCTACCTTAGTCTATGTCCTTCAGACTCAACTTTAAAAGAGAATACAGTTACAATGTCCTCATTCCTCCGACATAAATGACAGACTCAACTATAAAAGAGAATACAATGTCCTCGATGTAAATGACAGCACATAGAGTGAGGCTTGTAACAATCAAGGGGAAAGGAGTTACCACTAAAAACTGTCTGTCTACAATCTGAATTAAATGAAAATACTGGGACTTCCCTCGTGGCACAGTGGTTAAGAATCCACCTGCCAATGCAGGGGACACGGGTTCGATCCCTGGTCCGGGAAGATCCCACATGCCACAGAGCAACTAAGCCCGTGTGCCACAACTACTGAGCCCACGTGCCACAACTACTGAAGACCACGTGCCTAGGGTCCATGCTCCGCAACAAGAAGCCCAGACACCACAACGAAGAGTAGCCCCCACTCACCACAACGAGAGAAAGCCCGTGAACAGCAAGGAAGACCCAACACAGCCAAAAATAAAATTAATTAACTTATTAAATAAATAAATATATTAACGCACCCATTCCACCGGATGTCACTTACTCCCTGATGGGAACGAATCCTTGTTCTACACCACTACTAAGGATATCTAAGAGAGTCTAATAATTATATTGTACCAAGAAGTAATTCGGGGCCTACTCACAGTGAAGCCAGATGGCAGCACTCCACCAACCACTAGGGTCTTCAGCACTCTTCCCCAGCATCCGTTTTCAGCTCTAGTGAAGGAAATGAGCAGCTGTGTCAAGGCCAGTACAATACTTACTAGCTCTGAATTGTCAGGACACAAAAGACCAACAAGAGGGAGCTGGTTTCCAGAGTTTGGCTTTATTTTGCAGTACAGAAATCATCTGGAGCCATTGTGAGACAGACATCATTGAAGCAGAGGCTCTGTCAAATCAATACTGCGTTGCAGCAGCTTGGTCCATTGAAGAAGCCCCACCTGGGATACAAAAGAAGCTTCTACGTTTACCTGCTTTATGATAGTTTCTTTCCCCTCCGCTCTCATCAAATTTATTAGATTAAAACACGGCACACAGGCTTCCTCCAAAATGACTCTCAAAGTCTGGAGTTCGGTTAGACTTGGAGGCCCACATAAACCCAGCTTGTGGCTATGCTGCCTGGGCACTGTTCTAACACTTGATGTAAATGTAAAGGGGTGGGGAGGAGTGAGGGATACTGTCCCCAACGATGGAACATTCGATTCCGTATCTCCTTAATGTCAAGAGGACAGATGGCACGCAAACTGTACTGACACAGCTCTTGAGCAGTAGAAGCTCATAACTGCAAAGGCTACACTGATTAAAAGATACAAATACTGTATCAAGTTCTCTGTATCAGTATCACAATGTTTTAAAACTGATCCTTCACTAGAAAAAGCAAGCCAGTATTGGTTAAATTGAACAGAATGTGGGAACCTGCCAATTCTGAAGAGCCACTCCATGAAAACAAGTTAATACATGATATTAGAAAGGGGAAGAATATTTACTGGTACAGTGCTCTGCAATCTCTCAGCTTTGATTACAAAAGCGGGCCTTACAATATTGATTTCATACAATATGCATCATTTGCCAAATTTTAAGTTTGTCCTAATTCTATATACAGACAATCAATCATGCATGAAGACAAAGACATTTTCAGACACGGGGAGACTTAGAAATTTTACCTTCCACAGATTCTTTCTGAAAAAGTACTTGAAATTGCGTTTTGGGGGGTGGGGAAAAAAGAAGAATTCTTGAAATAAGAGGACCAGCACCCAACACACAGTTGGATCCAAAATTTCAATAATTTGAAAATAGTTCCATGATAGTTATTCTGCAGAAGACCTAAAGCAATTTGTACAAATTATGGGACTCCAAGAAGCATGTCTTCAACAAAAATGTAAATTTTCTTTAACAAACGATTGATTAAGAAGTTGGATGATCTTAGAAATAAGAAAACATAGGGTTTCTTTATTTCTTTAACGTGAAGAGAAAAGCAATTGGCAGCTGCATGGAGGGAAAATAGGTGAAAAGTCTCCATGCAGACATGCACAAACTAAAGGTAACATGGTTTTGTGCAACTGATCTAAAAAAAAGGGAGAGAAAATCCATTGGTCCTTGAAATTTGGAACATTCTAAAAATGGCATAGATTCAGATATTCAGATTTTAATTTTTAGAAGCAACTAATGGACAAAACAGAAGTGGGTTTTGGGTTTTTTTTTTTTACTGCAGTGACAGACTGAAAATGTTACCATCTTGAATTACCTAAAAATACTGGAATAAGAGTAGGAGCATAAAGAAAGAAAAGAATAGAAGATACTATTTTAAATTGATGGATATAAAAGTCAAGGTAACCAATAGAAAAATTTTAAATATAATTAATAAAACAATGGAGAGAGTAGAGAAAGGAAAAGTGAAATATAAAGAAGCTAAGTTTCACATTTGTCGTATCAGAGAAGCTGATCATCGTATCATCATCAGTGTATCATGGTGATGATTTTAATCCCCAAAATTCATAATCCCAATTTTCCATAGATAATGCTCTTCATTAGAGATGTACTTCTGCCTATACTTCCTTTCCTATGGTACAAAGTCTGCTTCCTCCAAATTCATGTCCAAATGTTTGTGGTGTCCCTTCTGGCTTTTCCAGTCTCACTTCTGTATCTTGTGCCTCTCACTGGCACTTTCTGAGGCAGCCCCTAACCAGACATCTTAGTCCTCACCATGAAAGACAACAGAGTGAGGCGGGAAATGCCAAACGACAAGACCTGCCCGCCGCAAGCTTGAGAGAGGTAGGGGACCCGCTGCATGTCATCTCAGGCATGCTGGTGAGGGAGAAAAGTGTTTTGCCCCTGAGTTTGCCTGCTGTGCCTCTGCCTTTAGTCTCCTGCTGTTTGTGTTTGGAAAGGGTTTCACCGTACAGGTTTAAGCCAGGGAGCAAGAAAAGTACCCAGCTGATTTTTGCAAGAAATTCTAGATTTTCAATCTCTACCTCCCTTACCACTCAACTCTTTCCGTGTATTCATTCACAGCCAAGAATGGAGCAGCTGTAAATAGCTTCTTTGACTGAGATCTCATCAGAGAAGCTGGAAAGCCCACGCTCTCAGAGCTAAGGGAGGCACTGGGCAGGAAGGCCAAGACAGAAAGGAGGAAAGAAAAATGGAAAGCAAAGAAAACGAAAATACATCCACAATCTACATAGTACTGCAGGGCTAGACATTTGTAGAGCCCTTAACATGTTTCTATATTTTAACCACTTACTGAGCCCCTTCTACATCCCTTACTCTCATTTTCTATGTCAACCCCCCCCCACTACATTCCAGCAACATTGACTTTCTTTCTGCTTTTAGAGCATTTGAAGCTCATTCCTATCTCAAGGCCTTTGTTCTCGCTGTGCCCTATCTCAAGCATGATTCCTAAGCTTAAGCTTGTTTCATGGCTGTCTCCTCATCCTTCATTTCTTAACTCAGAGTCACATCTTCAGAGAGGTTTTCCTTAATCACCCTATTTACTGCAACACGCCTTACCTCTCAGCCATTCTTTACCACATCATATTTATTTTCTTATAGCATTTGTTTGTATCAAGAATTATATTTATCTTGCTTGTTTGTCATCTATATTCCCCCACCCACCAAAAAAATCCACAGGTACAGGGATTTTTATCTGTCATTTTCACTGTTATATCCTCAGTACCCATACTCCTAGCCAGGCGCATGTTATATACGTTATTATTTTATTTTTATTTTATTTATTTATTTATTTTTTTTTTTGCGGTACGCGGGCCTCTCACTGCCGTGGCCTCTCCCGTTGCGGAGCACAGGCTCCGGACACGCAGGCTCAGCGGCCATGGCTCACGGGCCTAGCCGCTCCGCGGCATGTGGGATCCTCCCGGACCGGGGCACGAACCCGTGTCTCCTGCGTCGGCAGGCGGACTCTCAACCACTGTGCCACCAGGGAAGCCCACGTTATTTTTTTAAATAACACATTCCATACATTATGCTAAGCTCTTTACATAGGTAAGATTGTTTACTCTTTACAGTGTAATCTGTACTCTTTGCAGATAAAGAAATTGAGTCACAGAAGGAAATAACTTGCCCAGTATCACACAGTAAGTGAAAGTGGAAGCTCATAGATTCAAATCTAGGTTTTTAATCCTAAAACCCTTCTTCTTAGACACTATTCCATACTTCCTGAAATATGCAAGGCACTTTCAAGAGGCAGTGAATATGGGAAGCCATGAAATGTGGTCCTTGCATTTGAAGGACCTGTAGAACTGGTTGGGGAAATATTATGTTTACATAAAGAGACAAATTATAACAACCAGAGGCAGCTGCTCTCATGATAGTCTCTGTGATCCCCCTGCCTTCATAACCTTCTAGTCATTCTGCCCTTGCCAGTAGGGTCATGGCCGGCAGCCAAAGTTTTTGGACGACTACAGCTGAAGCTGCCAAGTATTTACAACTCTTAATTCTTACTCTTAAAATCGTTTAAAAGGAATTTTATGTGTTTCAAGCTTATCAGATACTGTTTAATTTTTCCCAAGTTTGTGTTTAAGGACCAGCTCCTTGTGAATTATGGAGACTTTGGTTTTTGTTTTGTTTTGTTTTTTTGAAATTTACTTTATTTTTATTTATTTTTGGCTGCGTTGGGTCTTCGTTGCTGCACGTGGGCTTTCTCTAGTTGTGGCGAGCGGGTCTACTCTTAGTTGCGGTGCGCGGGCTTCTCATTGCAGTGGCTTCTCTTGTTGTGGAGCACGGGCTCTAGGTGCGCTGGCTTCAGTAGCTGTGGCACACGAGCTCAGTAGCTGTGGCACACGAGCTCAGTAGTTGTGGCACACAGGCTTAGTTGCTCCGCGGCATGTGGGATCTTCCCAGACCAAGGCTCGAACCTGTGTCCCCTGCATTGGCAGGTGGATTCTTAACCACTGCGCCACCAGGGAAGCCCCAAGACTTTGTTTTTGATACAGACTTCTGAAGCTGTCCCCACATGTCTTCTTCACAGGGTCTGAAAGGGCCTAGGAATGTAGTATCAGGCTTTTCAGGTGATCCTGATACCCAGCTAAGTTTGTAATCAGTGAATAATGACCGTAAATTAACGTTTACTTGATGACTCAGCGTCTTTTTATCTGTGCCTGTTATTAAACTACAAGTTCACTGCAGCCATAGCCAGTGCAAGTGATGGTCACCACTTCCCTGGGTCTCAATTTCCTCATGTGTAAAAGTAAAAATAAGTTGGATTACATGATCTCTAAAATCCTTTTTACTTCTAAAATTCTAATTCTTCAAAAAGGAGCTTTCCCAGGATGTTTACTAGAACATTGTTTCTTTCAGGAATGCCCCAGTTGTTATTTGCTTCTTTCTCAAAAAAGTGGAAAGACAAATAGATTTCTAAATAACTTTCAGAGGGCTGTAATATGAGGGCCTTCCCACAAATCTAATTATTAAGTTAGTACCTGAAACAGCTTTCTGAAGTGTGCCTTATCCAGATAAATAGTAATCTTCATCTTTCTCTTCATGAGCTTTGGTCTCATCTCTTAACATTCACAACATCATCTCTCATTTCTCTGTAATCAACACAGTATACAGCAGCACGCTCCTCGTTTCTTGCCCCTGAAGCTCACATGTACTACATGTTTATGGATGGCACAGGAGGAAGTAGGCATGCATCAGTTTGTGCTATGGTAATTTGTAAAGCCTAAACATTCTTTTCCATCATGTAGCCATTGTTATTTTTTAAGGTTTCTTCTGACAGGATTCTAAACATAGTAATGTTAAAAACTGTCTTTAAACATGTTAAAGCCTTAAATAATGTCTATATAATATGTCATTTTAATTATTTCTTCTAGGAAATTTCATTTATAATATGTTCAAATTATGAACAGCTTCTAGTTGAATCAATAAAGGTAAAGTGGCAAACAGAGCATTTTAGGGAATTCCCTGGTGGTCCAGCTGTTAGGGTCCGAGCTTCCACTGTAGGGGGCCTGGGTTGGATCCCTGGTCGGGGAACTAAGATCCTGCAAGCCATGCAGCGCAGCCAAAAAACAAAAAATCATTAAAAAAACCAGAGCATTTTAAGAATATATATTGTAAGGTATTAATATTCCTTTAATGGGATAAGCTCTGCATCAGCCTGTTTATAGCTTTGACTTCCTGAGATAAAGTTCTGAAATGCAAGCACAGCCAACCTATCTTTATAATGATTAAATCGTCAGGAACTTGATTCCTCACTACTTGCTAGAAAAGAATAATTCAGTTTCATCAGAACTATGAAAGTGCTCAGTGGTAAACAGAGCTTCATGAAAAAGTAAAACACTATCATAGATTGCTAACTGTTTTTCGTTTCATTCATCTCCATTTGTTCCCTGTCCACACTCCTCTCTACCCCCTACTTTCTCCCTCTCTCCTCTTTGTCCCCACAGAGGTTCGCACACACACACGCACACACACACGCACACACACACACAGACACACACACATTTTCTTTTCCAAATGCATCCTTTAATGGGAAATCTTAAAAATGAGACATTTAGCTATATAAGTAGCAAATCCATGCTTAGCAACAAGTTCTGGAAATAATTTGGCCAGATGTTCTTTTTGAGCCTTAATGACATCTAAATGTGAATTAATATTCCATCGATTCATCAAAATTTTCTAGTTCTCATTCATGTCAGATTCTATATATGCAGTGATCTTATGTTCCAGACAAACAAATAGAAATGTGATCTGACAAACTCACACACACACACACACACACACACTCACACACACACACACATACACACACACACACACATAGATACATATAGAACTCTTGAAATAGGATAGCCACAGAATAGCATTTTTATATGTGTTCCCTCTACACCAGCTGCTTTCAACCAGAGACATTTTTACCCCTTAGGTGATACTTGGCAATGTTTGTAGACATTTTTGATTGTCACACTGGGCAGGGAGGTTGCTACTGGCATCCTGTGGGTAGAGTCAGGGGTGCTGCTAAACATCTTACAGCAAAAAAGCCCCCACAGAAAAGGGTTATCTGGCCCCAAATGTCGATAGTTCTGAGGTTGAGACACCCTGCTCTACACAGTGGTCTAAGGCATCAAATAAGGGGACAGCCAAACTCTTCATTCCATTCCCGGCAACTGACTAGAAAAGAAAGAGAAAAAACACATACCTCCACAATTCCATTTAAATCTCTTTAACCAAAACTAGTTACACGGCTACACCACAAAGCTTTTATTTCCACCCTGAAACCTCTAAGCACTTTAGAAAGGAAAGACAGATCTAGTCCCTCTATTTTTAGTTTATAAGTGGTCTTGTATTCTCACTGTCCTATCCATCTCCCCACAGTGTGAGTGAAACTCTTTGCCAGATGGTGTAGGAAAGATTTTGATAATCCTTACCTCACCTATTCTGAAAATAAGTTTCTGCAGCTTCTGGCCCGATGTTTTGTGTATTTCACATATATTAAAAAGACAGTGTGGTTACATGTTTTAGTATAGCTTGTCTTGTTTTAAAAATTATTATGAAGACAAATAGCAATCTGATATACAGCAGTAAGGTCTACGTTTTTTGTTTCCATGTAGGCATATTTTGCTGCATATTGATAGCTTATAGATGATAGTAGAACTTTATAGTTGGAGAGACCATGGAATTTAATTTCCCATTTTCTAATATCACAGTTCATCAAATATAAGATGCCATTAATTGTAAGATATGCTATTACATTCTGTACCACTAAAAGAAAAGTGTATGCCAATTGGAAATGACATGCCCCCAATCATTAAGACACATCTCAGTTTGAGAGACATCAAAATGTGGAAAAGGTACATCTTAGAATTGATAAAATACATTATTTTGTACTACAATACCTTTTCCTCTTTCTCAGATAAAAGCCATGTGTCTTGTTATTCTATAAAAATCCTTCCACGATAATGTAATAAGGCATACACGTTGGAAAACACATAAGTGGTGAGAAAACCAGGTTAAGAAAGTAAACCAACATCTTATGTAATTCTAAGTTCCCTTTTAGGTTATAAGTGCACTGGGTACTTTGCTAACTGGACAGGATTTTTTTTAAATCCTGTTTTGTCTTATTCTAAATGGGGGAAAGTTACAAGAGATATTATAATGAATAAAAATTAACTGGATTTCAATTAATTATAAGTATCAGTTAACTATAAAAGAGAAAGAGACTGCCTTCTTTAATAAAAAGGAAGGAAACTGTTTTTTGGAGAAAATGATCTTGGGGTCAGATCACATTTAAGCTAATCTCTGTTTTCTATAAATTCTACCTATAATGAAGGTAATAAAACTAGGTGACTCCTGTGATTGCTTTGAGACACTATAATATCCTTTGGTGTAAAAGAGAAAGTCAGTCATGGTTCCTACACTAAGTTTGGTATTGTAGAAAATGGGGCTGGGGGGGTGGGTACCTGAGAAAGACTTTTAGCCAAGAGCATTAATTTTTTCCTAAACTGAAGAAGTATTTTATAGAACAGCCTATCCACCTAAATCTTTTCATAGGTCAAGTTTTAGGAAGAAAGACTTGTTAGATGAGTAAATGCCCAGCCAAAGTAGAAATTACACCAGAAAAGGTTTCTTGCTAAAACTTGAAAAACGAATAATACTAAAAGACCAGCAAAACAAGCCAATGTACGTATGTGCCATAGCTGTGCTGGGCAAGAGCCTAATGATGCTGTTGTCTGCAAAGTGTCCGAAACATAGCCCCAAGACGGCTGAATGCCTGTTTGCACATAGTGGCCATCAAGCTGCTAAAGTTATCAAAATTCCAATGTACTGTTTCAGTAATTCTGTTTAAATAACCCTGTGAACATCAATCCAGAGCTGAATAGAGAAGACAAACAAGGCCCTAATGCTTCTGTACCAACCAAGTACAAATAACACCAACAGCATACTTCTTGGCATCCCAGTATATTACAATATAATCATAAAACACGGTGCATCTTGGAAAAAGGTAGCCTTAAAACCCTGAACAGTGAACAAAAACTGATGCTTTTATGAAGTTGAAAGTAAAATTTGACTTAGCCAGCAATTGAGGCCATAAAATCAGTCTTGTGAGGCATGAGTTCTCTCCCCAGAGGGGAGGCCCAAACTCCTGTCATTTATTTAGCAGTCTTGAAATCCCATTTCAGCTTCCGAATGCGTGTTCTAGAAGGTGGCAAGATAATGCTGTACCACTGCTACACCACACTAAATAGCCTCCTTTGAAGTATTAACACCAACTACAGAGTTAAGTCAGAGACAGGTTGTTTTTAAACAGTAAGTAGGAGCTTCAGGATGCCTAAACATTGATTACCTTGGGGGAAATTACACAAGTGTACTGAGGCCCTTGGTTTAGAAATCTGTGAAACAGCTTCTTGTTGACTTTAAGTAAATTTCAGGTGATCTTTCAAGATCTAGAAACTCAGATCATGCTTATTCTTATTTTGAAATGGAGTTCTCATTTCCCTTAGTATGTATACTTAATTCAGTGTACACCGAGAGGGCTTTCTCTAAATAGCCTGTGAGTAAATGACCATGATAAAGTTAAACACTGAACATATATGAACATGATCTGCATTCAGGTGAGGATACATTAACTGGTTTCAGCACAACCATCGAAACTTCACAAGTTAAAGTGACACATTTAGTTATGTACATAATCATAGGCTTTTAGATTATAAGGAGCCCAACAGGTCACCTAGTCCAGCCCCCTTTAACTTACAGATGAGGAAACAGGATTAGAAAGGCAACTGCTGCCCATGGGAACACCATAGCCAAGGATGTGGTCCAGGCTGGGGTCAATGTCTCCTGTCTCCAAGGCCAGTATTTCCCCCGTGATCCACTGTAATTACAAGCCTTCGCAATAATAGGAATGAAACTAAGTCATTATATAAATTATAAATTACTATAAATCATGTGACTTTAATACAACTAAAAGTGTTCAGTATTTAGGAAGACAGACGCTGTGACACAAAATATTTACTGAACTTCCTGTGTGATAACAGTCCTTCATTTAGTCTTTACAAAATCCCAAAGATACACTTTACTATTCACAGCTTAAAGATGAAATAATTGAGACTCAAAAGCCTCAATAGCAGAAGTCCATCTAAAAACTCTGATCCATTACCCAGGTAGACAGCTCTGTCGTGTTCCTGTAGGTAACCTCTTCACCACTACCAGTACCCACAAGAGAGACAGGGTATGTTTGGCCTAGAGCAAGATGGTCATTTCTCTAATACTATGTAAATTGCCATCTGCAGAGATCTATACCAGAATCTCTGATGGAGGTGTGTGGGCACATGTTTGTGAAGGAGAGAGGAGTAACCCCTCAGGAGTCAGTGACTCAGTGACACCAATGTTACTTATGTAAGTTTCTAAAAAGGCGTTTCCACACTATTGTGGAAAAATGCACACCTGACATTCATTTGGTGTCCTCTTCTTCTGCACGTTCCTCCCCCATCAATATCATTTCCACAAGGTACTGCATTTATGTGTATCAGTCCTGTTTCCAAAGCCTCCTTGTTGCCCGTTGGATAGGTCGCTTAAGAACTCATAGAACAAAGAGTTATAAAGGTATATGGATATCGCCAAGTCTCTTTCCACGTTTTAATTGTGCAGAAACTGATTTTCAGACAGGTAATACAGCCAGTCAGAGACAAAACTGGGACTTAGGGCAAAGTTCTGACTCAAGTCTAATACTCTTCTCTCTATACAACATACTTGATTATATGATTGGCCAAAAAAACAAGTGTCTGTCACGTATTTGGCCAAATATATTAATTATTTCAAGCCAATACCATGTTACATTTTTAATAACAAGGTGAAAACAAAATTGGTAATTAAGAGATAGCAGCATAGGGTAGTAGAAAGACAATACAAGCCTCATAGCTAGATAGATCTAAATTTAATTCACGCTCCCTAATTTACTAGCTGTGTTGCCCTGGGCAAGTTGCTCAACTTTCCTGAAGTTGTAACTACCTGAGAATACTAAGAACTACATGCAGTGGGATATTTATAAAACATCTGACACATAGTAGATGCTCAATATATATTGGTTCCCATTAATTCTAACCCACCACAAAAGAGCTGTGCCACTCTAGCAAATTCCTTTAGCCCTCTGGGTCTCACTTTCCTCCACTGTACAATGAGAAGAGGAAAGAAACCAAATGAATTCCAAAATCCCTTACGGCTCATCAAGTAAGAATTCCCAAAGGTTCCTTTACCTTAATTTAAATTCAACAAACACTTAGGTACCTTATATTCATCCTAGGCACTAAACAGTTCCAACCACCACCAGGAATATGTCTATGAGTTCATTAGAATGGGCTCAAACTCCATAGTACTTTAAGTTCCACACAGAAAAATTAGTATACAAAAGCAAAGGACTTAACTTTGAAGAAAACTCTGCAAGGACATCACAAACCTAAGATGATAAATAAAAATAATTTAGAGTATACCTTAAATTGTTAGTCTCTCTTTTTTTTTTTGCTGGGATAGAAGATGAGAACTTAAGTGTTTATACTATAGGTCTATAACAAGACTCAGGAGCCATTTAGGTAAAACACTAATGCCATTTTGGGGGGGAAAAAAAAGAGCAATAAACTTCTCTTCACATGTGAGTCTTACACTAGGCCTTAAAATGTAAGAAACCTGTGTCATTCTGAAGCAGAGGGGAATAAAATTTATTCTGAGAGGTGTTTTACAGTGATAAGCATTAATATAAGAAGGTAGTTGACCATGTTTTCCACATTACTTTTGAATTTCATATTTCAGATTTGAATTCTCTAAAAATAAAATATAATTTAAATCTTGAACCTTGTAAGTAAGACCTGGCGAAATATTAGCTGAAATAGTAACTGAAGTTAAATGAAAGTCTTAACTACAAAGTTTATCCTCCTCTTCTCTTCCATGAGGAAATCATTAGCAAATTTTTTTTATTACAGATAAGGCTTTTTGCAAATAACACTCTATAGATTCAACATAGATTTAAAATCATGATTAGAGCCTAGTCATGGTTTCTCAGAAATTCATTTGAGGTTTACCTGTTACCATACCTGTACAATATTATTCACTTACGTTATAAAAGTTTAGAATACACATCTTAGGTGATAAAACATCAACAACATCAAAAACATTTGCCTTTTATGAGTATGAAGAGACAGAAAAGGCCCGTTGAAATTTATATATATATATGGCATAGTGTGAACCAGAGGCAGAAGGCCTGGATCCTATTTCTGCTGTTGTTAAAAGCTCGATATGTGATTCTTGGACAAGTCACTTCACCTTTCTTATCTGTTTCTTTATGAAACAGGAAGAACCATCTGATCTAAGATTTCTTCCAGTTCCTATAATTAACATCTGTGCGAATCCTCAATACAGTACTTGAGGAGCATGGGACATGGGGCAAAAGTACTCACAGGAGAGCACTTATTCTGCTCTTCATGCGTGCTGCTAGGAGGAGCCAGATTCTGTAGAGAGCCACACACTAAATGGCCTGGCTTCGTGCCTTGGCTAAAGAACACCATCGATGACTAGGAAGGCACTTAAAGAGACTCAGCCAGAGGAAACAATCTATTTTCTGAACATAGTCCAAAAATTAGATCGGGTCGTGTGAGCCTACACAACATGACCCCTGGTGTCTCGGCCTTTTATCTTGGCCTGCGGAAGGCCTGAGTTCATGTAGGTGACCTGTGGTTTCTGAGCCTTATGAGAAATACTTCTGAAAATGAATGGTTCTCATCCCCAGTCTCACATCTGACCCTTGAAAATACATATATTTTTATGCAGCAGCTGCAATACATGCAGCATTCCTAGGACACCTTCATGAGACAGAGTTTAGCATAGTGGTTAAAAGTGTGAGTCGAGCTCAAATCCCGACTCTGCTGCTTAACTGCTGCGTGATCTTAGGAAAGAAGCTTAATCTCTCTGTGCTTCAGGTTCCTTTTCTGTAAAACGGGGAAACTAATAAAACCTAACTCAGGTTTGTCGTGAGGCTTAATCAAGATAATACATGCAAAGCAGTTAGCACAGAGCCTAACATAAAGTATCAATACACGTTAGTAAGCTGGGTGAATGGATAGATCAATCGATCGATTGATCAACTGATCTTTCAGTCCTGGGCCCTGGGACTCCCTGAAAAGGCTTATGCGAAGGCCAAAAGCAATTTTCTAGCAGTGAATGGCATCTGCAGATCTTTTCTGAGCAAATAATATAGCAAAGACTCAAAGCTGGGCTCAGCTTTTACTAATAGGATCCTACAGAAGTCAGGAGGAAGTAAGATTATCCTTAAAGTAGGAAAGAGTTACGCTGGTTTAAGACAAGATCCTTTAAAGAGATAGACACACACAAAAAACATTTAATATGGTCATACAGAATTAGAGAAGGGAGGTTACTTTTCATTTATACCTTCTCAAGTGTTGCCAGCATTAAAAGCCACAGAGTTTTATAACTGGATGGCTCCCTAGAGACCATCTAGTTCAACTCCCTTACTTGATAGGTAAGTTGTTGAGGCCCAGAGAGATTAAGCAACTTTCTCGAGGTCATTCAGCAGTAAATAACAGTGCCAAGACAAATAAGCTTTCTGACTCCTCCCATTTGCCCACCCAGTACTCCCCCTGGTAACTTTCACCAGGTCATCATCCTGTCCTTGTTGTACCAAAAGGGCATTAAAACACACACAGGTTTCTCACTTTTGCCCAGTTTCCCAAAAAGTACAGAAGCAACCTCAACCCCCAAGACCTTCTTCCCATTGGGAATTGGGGAGGATACCAGTCAATCTGTGGCCTTCTCCCAGGCCTTCTTTGGAGTTTCCACTCTTTCCTTCCTGTTCCTCATGTTCACTCAACAGGGCTACTTCTAAAAGTCCCTCACCTCAAAAATCAGGCACGTCCCAGGGCACAAGTTACCACCTGCTAATCTGCAAATTCTCATCTTCCCACAAATGCTACACCTTGAGGCAGGAAATACAGAACTGTTACTAAATTTTCTCTGAGCTCCCTGAGTACATTCAGTGAGAACTGATCCCTCCCTCCCTAGGATGACTCAACCAGGTTCATTTATAAAGTGTGTGTATGTGAAGGGCCAGAGAACCCCTAGGCGTGCCTAACACAGAAAACAGGAGAAAGAGGGGACCAAGGAATGGGAGATGGGTTGAGGGAAGGAGGGAGACAAGTAGAAGGAGCGCACCTGTCAAACTGCAAAGTATGGATCCTAGAGACAGCTGTGCTGCTGGGACTGACTCACTGCTGAAGGGACAGAACTGCCCAGGGGATTGCAGCGTTTTCATTAGGCGCTCTGGTAACTGACTAACAACAGACTGGCGCCTCAAACTACACACGTAGGAGGAAGTAGGTAGAGGCTATCCCGAAGTAGCGGGAATAACGAACTCTTTTCTTCCCACTCCCTTTCCTACTCTTGTGAGTTGGCACGCCACTCTGTGCCTGGCTGGCATGCCCTGAGCTTGCCAGGGTGCAGTGCATCACCCCTGACCGGGAACTCCCCTCCCTGCTCTCCCGAGGGCTAGAGAGAAACATAGGGCATCTCTCAGCTCTACCAAGAGCTCCCGTCCCTTGCCCCTTGCAGGGGAACTGATTTGAGAGAAAAGCTTTTGCTGAGTGTCTGAAGCTGACAAATGCGGGGCACTTCTTGTCCCTAAGCACTTGCGCCTGCGTGGGGTGTCCCTCAGCCTGGGTCTCTGCTTTGAAGGTGGGAGGCCTAAATGTCACAGCCACAGTGTTCCTTCCCCACACGCGCACCTACCCATGAACCCGGAAGGAAGGCTTTGCTTTGATCTTTTTTCCCTCCCTACCTGAATTCCGGGACCAGGTTAGGCTGCAACCCGTAGAAAGCAGCGGAGAGAGTGACCAACCACCCGGGCTTGTAACTGCCGTTCTCGCACTCCAGATAAGGCGGAGACCACTTGACGTGGCTCTTGTCCCCGCTAAGACCGTCCCTGCGCCGCCAGCTGTGGCCCAGGCCCCGGGGCCCCTGATTGGAGCCGCGGCGGTGCAAGTGAGTCCTCCACTTGCGCCGGAGGCCGCGGAACCACTCGGTCTCCAGCGTGGCGTTGGCCAGGTGGTGTGCTGAGGAGGACAGGTCCTGGAGCAGGATGCGACTCTCCTCGCGCGTGGCCTGGAGGAAGACCTGCGGGGCTGGGGCGGACAGCGACTCGGTGCTGAAGGTGATGGCCGCCCGGGAGATGCTGGGCTCACCCTCCAGGAGGCTCCGCACCAGTGCCCGGTACCACTCCAGGTCGTCCTGCGAGTTCTGCTCCCGCGACTTATTGCTCTACAGCATCATGTTGAGGAAGTTGGTGGCGTGTGTCAGCGTGTCCAGCGCCCCGTGCAAGGAGGAATGGGAGCTGGCTAGGGCAGGCGACTTCCCCGGCAGGCCCGCCAACTCGTAGCGGCTGGAGCAGTTGGCTCGCTTCAGCTGGTGGGAGTCCCCGGTGTAGAGGTAAGAGGCCACGTCCATGGGCACCTCCTCGGCGATTTTCTGCGCCAAGATGGTGCCGTCGGTGGAGCGGCTCCAGGGAGCCGAGGGGTCCGAGGCAGAGGCTCGAGCCGGCTGCTGGGCGTGCTGCTTCGCCCTCAGGGCCTTCTATCGAGAGGAATCCGTCCGACTTGGAGGGTCGCGGCTGGCGCCGGCAGCTCCCAATCCCAGGTGAACGAGCAGGAGGCAGCAGAGTAAGGGGTTAGCCATGGCTCCCATCTGCCTCGCAGCAAGGAGAGGAGGTAACGGAGGGAGTCACTTTTTAAATTTTGGCCGTCAATCTATCAGCACTAAGACTTTTTCTAGGAGTCTTCCCCCTTTTCAGCTGGCACCCAGTCCAAAAGGACTTTAAAGTAGGGATGTTCTGACATACGCGCGGCTGACTGAGCTACCGTCGCAGGAGATCAGATCACCTGTGGCAACGCCGGCTGCTCCTGCTCCACCATGGGTCTGCTCGGGATTGCGCACCTCGCAGCCTGGAGCCCGGCACCTTACATCCCCTCTCGCCGCCGGCAGCTATAGTTGGCCTGCTTACGTCTTTCTGCTTAGCAGCTTCCACCGCCGCTCTCATTGAGGTGTGTTCAGGAGCTGCTGCTGCTGCTGCTGCTGCTGCTGCTGCTGCCGCCGCCGCCGCGGCCGCCAAAGACACTGCTCCATCGTCTCGCCCGTGGCAGGTCGTTCCCGCCTCCCGGCTCAGGCTCCTCCTCGTCCGCTTCGCCCCGAGGCGCGGAGCGCGCGCGCCCAGACCCGCACCGCGAGCGTAGCAGCTAGGGTTTCTTTTAAGGCGTTTGTCTTTCCGGAACCACGAGGGCTAGGCAGCTGGTTAATTGGAGTCTTTAAGTTTGGCCACAAACCACACTCCTGCCTCTCCCTGCTCTCGGGAGGAAAGCCGGTTTAAAGAGGCGGCTTGGCCGCAACCAAACCCTGGTAGGGCGGCTTCAAGTCGTCTTGTGCCCTGTTTGGCCGGCTCCTCTGTCAATCAGCCGACTGCCGTTTGTTGGGCTGGTGCGGGAGCTGTCCAGTGCTGAACCCGAGGCGCAGGAGGAGGCGGTGGCGCGGAATGCAGCTTCGCTGAGTCCTTTCACCCGCTCGCGTTCCCTGATGACTCGGGAACCTGAGGGGGTGAGAGGTGGGGTGGGCGGAGTGAAGGGAGAAGCAGACTTGTGGTGGCTCAGAGCGAAGGAAACTTGGATGTACCGAGGAGGAGGGTGTTGGCATCTTGCATGCTTAGTTAAATCAGCCTTTCCTTTTGCCTGGTAAAGAGGGAGAAAGTAGTTTTCATTTGTGGCTTAAATCGGAGGGAAGGGACGTAGGATGGAGACGTGTCCTCCCGAGCATCTGCTCATTTTGGGCAAATTATCAAATCTTCTTCCTTGTTGTCGGTTAAAGAAATGATTAAACCCTACTTGCCGAGGTCTTCGCTATAAGGGAGTAATGGAGACATCTACCGGCTGAACTTTAAGGGGAAAATGCCATATTAAAGGAGCCTCTCTGCTTGAAAGGGATGAAGGGGAACCTGTGGAAGTGTAAGCAAGTGAATATGTGGAAGGGAGAGAATATGTGCCGGGGCAGGACTCGGACTGTGAGAGAATGAGAATGAGTCTGTTGGGCGGGAAGGGAAGCCATTCTGACTGGGAGTTCCTAGAATTAATGGATGTAAGAACTAAGACATCTGGTTAACTATAGGTTGGGATGTCCCAGCAGAAGAAAGAAGAACTGAATAAGTATGCCAAGACCCCCCAGAATGATTGGAAAATCCCTTAACACAGTCTAATGGTTTTATTTGAAACTTTAAAGGGTCTTCTGACATTTTCATTCTGAAAATACTAATTAGTACTTTGGATAGGTATGGTTTTATGCACCTCCACCTTCCATATGCACCTCCACTTTCAAATTCCCCAAGAAAGACACAGGATAGAAAGTCTCAAATTCATTTCGATTCCCAACTTAAAAAAAAAAAAAAAGTTACCTGTGGCATTCTAAGGTAGCACTGCTTAGATTTGCTTTATCCTTTCATTTTATTCTTCCTGTTGAGAAAATACCTAAGCACAAAAATTTAAGCTCCAAAGAGCAAAAGTTTGTCTGCATTGGTCACTGTAGCATCTTGAGCACCTAGAACACACAGATGCCTGGCACATAGTTGGTTCCCACTAAATATTTGCTAAACTAATGAATGAACCAGAAGATAATGATGATGAAGCTAATTATTTAGGAATCCATCTCCTTACCTAAGAAGAGAAGTCTGCCTGATGTGTCAGTGGTGAGGGCTTTTGGAATAAGACATAGCAACCAGTTTTCCAAACTGCAGTGTATGGTCTCCAAGGGAGTTTTTATAGCTTTGCAAAGAATGGTTATTAGATTTGTGTTTATTTACAAGTAGAGTTCATGTTCATATCTGACTTGTTTAAATTTTGCTTTGCAGTGTATATGCTTTTGCCAAATAAAGGTCATCCCAGTTTAATCCTCTACTATAGCACACG
This sequence comes from Delphinapterus leucas, assembly GCF_059928025.1. Lineage (NCBI taxonomy): Eukaryota > Metazoa > Chordata > Mammalia > Artiodactyla > Monodontidae > Delphinapterus > Delphinapterus leucas. The sequence continues at coordinate 115,677,131 of NC_143136.1, forward strand.
TGGCAATAATAGGAGTTTCTGTTTGTTTAATTTATCAGAGTATACAATATGATTTTCTATTTAGTTGTCTAAAGACTGGTGTAATTTCATCATTAATTGATTTTTTTAAAGAAAACCTGTATAACTAATTAACAATCCTTTAAAATTTTCTAGTATTGCATTTTAAAAGGAAGATATAATTTTATTAGTCAGTCCTTCTATAAGTAATTCAATGACTTAGCATAATTGAAGGATCTGGGTTCTGGTCCTATCATTATTTTAAGCAAGATATATGGACACTAACAATATATTTGAAGTTTCTGTGTCTCGGGATGCAAACTGTATGTGGGCCTCGTGATTTGACACTGAGGGAGTACTGAAATGACACCTGAGCCACTCTCCTGGAGTGCCAGTTCTTCCCCTAGTGCACAGCTAACAAGAATGGAGCAGGCTATGAGAGGCTCTTGCAATTTGGGCATTCCCTTCAGGGGATCACCTTCAGTCCACACTGCCAAACAACAGAGGTGAACTAGTTAGGTCTAGAACAACACTGCCCAATAGAAATATAATGTGAGTCACAAATGTGATCCACATATATAATCTCAAATGTTCCAGTAGCACTTTTTAAGAGTAAAAAGAAAAAAAGTGAAATTAAATGTAATAATATATTTTATTTAGCCCAATAGACCCAAAATGTTATTCAATAAGTAAACAGTATGACAGGTATTACTGAGATATTCTACATTTTTATACTAAATCCTCAGAATCCAATGTGTATTTTACACTCACAGCATATGGAACTTCATACTAGCTACATTTCAAGTGCTCAATAACCACCTGTGACCAGAGGCTACCATAGAATACAAGCTCTGGAAGATAGTACATCGTGGTCTAGAATGATCTAGAAAACCTAGGTTTACTCACGATAAGGTACCATGGTCCAAATGGTCTAGGAGGCCTGTCCATTTAATAGATCTGGAGTCAAGGAAACTAACTGAGTAGATAGACAACCCTACGTCTATGTTAGTGTCTGTCACTGAAGGAGATCATCCAAAAGAAGTTATCATAGGGGACCAAGATATAACACGTACTCATACCCCTCTAAGCAGACTACAAAATTCCACAGCAACTCACAGACATATTCATTCAACAAATGTTGGCTTAGCCTCTGCTGTGTATCAGGCATCATGCTTAGTACTCGGGCAGACACCTGCATGATGGACACATGGACCTCACAGTCAAGTGTATAGAGAGAGAAACAATAAAAAAGCAAACAAATAAATTTTAAAATTACATATTGTGATCAGTGCCATGAAGAAATAAACGCTGTAAAGTTACAAAGAGTGCATGGTATGGGGGCAGGGAGATTCTTATAGAGAGAGAGAAAGAAAAGGAAGACTTCTATGAGGAGGTAACAGTTGAGCTAAGATGTAAAAATGAGGAGTAGTTAACTAGGTAGTAAGTAGTAGTGAACTAGCTAAGGGTAAGATGAAAAGAAACTTAGCAGGAAAGAGAAGTGGGAAAAGATGACTGCATTAAGATGAAGTTCATATATAATATAAAAATACAAACAATTGAGACAAAAAGAAAATCATTTTATAGGATAATCAAGTGATCCTGGCATGAATAGCACCTCTGTCCCACCAATTACACGAGCGTGATTTGTAGAGGAGATAAATATCCCTGTGTAGCCTCAAGTTAAGAGCTAAGTTATCTAAATGCATATTAATACTGTGTGGGAGCTTGACTGTAATAGGTCAGTGTATACAAGACCTGTAGGCCCTGTGTGACAAGGCCCAAAGCGTTTTCATCACAGCCTGAAAAGTCAATCTAACTGCTTTAGAACAGTCAAATTTGCACTGATGAAAAAGCATTATGCAGTGGAGCTTTGAGTTATTAGTTGTCAGTATATTATTGATTTATCATTACTGTAAAAAGGAAGATGTGATATTAGCATATCTTTAAGTAAAAGAAATTAAAGGAGGTTAAAAAAAACTGCTGAGACCAGATTTTATGTGAGCAGTATAGGTAAAGTTGTTTCTAAAATTTAAGTGCTCCTTTAAATCATTTAAATCAGCAAGGATTAGGACAGTGGGATATGGCGAAAGGACACTGGATTGGCAGTTGGGAGACCAAGCTCTGATTTCCACACTGCTGATGTCTAGTCATGTGACTTTTGACAGTTTCCTCAACCTCTCTGAGCCCTTTTAGTTCATCTTTAACATAAGAGTGATGTATTAGGGACTTCCCTGGTGGTGCAGTGGTTAAGAATCCACCTGCCAGGGCTTCCCTGGTGGCACAGTGGTTGAGAGTCCACCTGCCGATGCAGGGGACACAGGTTCGTGCCCCGGTCTGGGAAGATCCCACATGCTGCCGAGCGGCTAGGCCCGTGAGCCATGGCCACTGAGCCTGCGCGTCCGGAGCCTGTGCTCCGCAACGGAAGAGGCCACAACAGTGAGAGGCCCGCATACCACAAAAAAAAGAAAAGAATCCACCTGCCAGCGTAGGGCCCATGGGTTCGAGCCCTGGTCCAGGAAGATCCCACCTGCTGCGGAGCAACTAAGCCCCTGCGCTACAACTACTGAGCCTGCGCTCTAGAGCCCACGAGGCACAACTACTGAAGCCTGTGCGCCTACAGCCCATGCTCCGCAACAAGAGAAGCCACCGCAATGAGAAGCCCACACACCGCAACGAAGAGTAGCCCCCACTGTCCGCAACTAGAGAAAGCCCAGGCACAGCAACGAAGACCCAGCGCAGCCAAAAAAATTTAATTAATTTTTAAGAATACTTAACTTAAAAAAAAAATAGTGATGTATTAGATACAGCCACAACTGAAACAGTTTTAGCTGAGTGATGGATAATGGTCCAGGTATATTTTTCGGAACTCATCATTTTTGATAGTTCTAGATTTATAATGTAAATGTTATTTTTAGGTTAAATAATGCTAGGTCTCAGTAAACAAAGTGGCACAACCCGAATCAAATTCTTGATAAAGCAAATAAAGCCACAAAGAAGCAGCATAATCTGTCAATAGAACACAAAATCAGAAATCCAGTTCTTATTCGTGGTCTTACTGAGATTCTGGATTTCCCTGAGCTTATGCTACCCCCTGTGCCTCACGTTCCCATTTGCAAAATGAAGATCATAGTCTTTGTTATCCAAGGGTGGTGGTTTTGAAATTTCTGGGTGAAGAAGAGTCACTAGAGAATTCTGATCACTGCTGTAGGTCTGGGGGGAAGTTAAGAATCTGCATTTTAATAAGCACCACAGGTGGTTTTGATGCAAATAAGCCATGGAACACATGCTGAGAAATGCTGCTTTGAGCCATGGAAAATAACTCTAAGATAATAGGGGAGAAGCTCTCCTGGTAAACAAAAAACTGTGCTGTAAATTGTGAAATGTACCCTGTGGGGGGAAAAAATGAAAATAACACCTATAAAGAGATTATCATCATCACCTAATCATTTATATAGCACTTACAGTGGCCAGGCATTGCTCTAAGGATTTTACACACTTTAGCTCATTTAGTCTCCATTACCACACTGTGAGTTTGGTACAGCTACCATTTTACAGATGGGAAACAAACAAACAAATGAATTGCCCTAAGTACTACAGCTATCTGGCTCCAGATGTCATACCCTTAATCACTACACCAGTGGTTCTCAAATGTTGATACACACTAGATATACCTGGAGAACTTTTGTCAAAGCACAAATTAGTGGCCTTAGCCCCAAAACTGCTGACTTGGTAGGTCTAGAATAAGGCCTGAGAATTTGCATTCCTAACAAATTCCCCTGTGATGTTAAAACTGCTGGTCCAGGGAACACACTTTGAGAACCACTGCTCTGAGATGTGCTTTTCATCATTATAACCCCTGACTTTTTGGTAACACTTTTCCATCCATTTAATGTGGAAAGAGGAGAAAGTCAAATTAAGGGATGAAAATATGCCTGAAATCTAGCAAGAAAAAAAAACTATTTCTAACTGAGAAAGCTTGCTCAAGATGTTTATGTTTTTTACTTAGCAGTTTATTCTCATCTGCCTCCAGTTTACCCTTAAAACTCTTACTCCCTGTCAGCATCGCTTCTAACAACACTCCTGCTCTTTCCAGAGTCGTCTCCTCTGTTTTTCACTGTGAAGTCATGACTTGGGCTGTTCTTGCATTCCCAGTGAAGTGCAAACGCAGTATCATCTATAGAGTCACTAGGGCTTTGACCCAAATTGCTAGTTTCCCTAATCCCCTTACCCCCATGCACACAAAATGGTTCTGTAAACTAAAGACACTTGAAGAACTTCCTGATCACAAGGGAAGAAAACGCCAGGAAATGGCACTTATGTTAGGAGAATCCTGAATGTGCTGAGGCGAAGTATGTCTCCAAACAATGTCCCATGACACTGACCTGACATTCAGCAGTGCAGGAAAGGACCAATACGACCTTCACAAAAAAATTACACCAAATTAATTATTCAAAGCTCAACTCCATTCAATGCAAGGATCGTCTCTTTTTCTTATTAAGAAATAAGAACAACCAAAAAATTTGAAACAAAGTTTACCGAAATATGGACTTTGTGGATAGCAAAAGATGGGAAATGGATTATTTTGTCTCTGCTCGATTTTGCCTGCTTCCCTTGCTGGAGGGAAGCCCCTCACACCATGTGTACCCATATGTTGTTATAATTCATGATATAGCTTTCATCAGCATAGTACCTTGGGCATAATGGGGGTTTACTTCATGATCAGTTTAGGACTCGTCTCTCCATCCGAACACAGGAGCTTCTGCAAGTTGAGATCTTCAAGTGCCCAGGATCATGCACACATAGGATACACTAACTAATGACAGTTCCTCATTGATGAAGAGCAGAAACTTGTAAATCCAAACAAACTTATAAAGAACAAGTTTAGAGTAGTAAGCTGCTTATAAACTTTTTGCTGTTATTTTAAAAAACTTGAAGGAAATTAATCCAGTAACGTTGATATTGTTGAAATTGCAGACATCATCTTAACATCAGGATTGTATGGAAAAGGAAAACAAAGAAACATAACATGGAAATATATGCCAACAAAATGTGAAAGAAGACAATCACTGCACATGTTTCAGGAATAGCCGCAGGCTAAGAAAATGACAAACCTAAATATGAATCCAGGTACAAAACAGTTCTGCAAATCTATCGTTTTATTTTAACAGTAATATTATGTATGCCTACTTAAAAAAAAAAAAAAGTTTCCTCCAGACCTCTGCTGCTATCCCTAAAGAAAAAAAAAAAAAAAGGAGGCAAAGAAATTTACTTTAAGATTTCCTATCTAATCTGTGGTCAGTTGGTCTCTCCTCCTCTTCCTCCTCTTTCTCCTCCTCTTACAGACAGTAAGTGCTCAATGACAGATTAGCTGTAAGTCTGGGTTGTCCCCAGGGAAAGGGAAGAGAGAACGTCCATACCTGTGAGACAGTTATTGACGTTTACTTAGAAGTGTCTTCTTTTGATTGCTTTCGGTACTAGCATTTAAGTAGGTCTGAGGCAGAAGCCTGAGTCCTGTGGCATATATAAATCATTTCCACTTGTCCTTTTGATTTACCCTTGGGAATCAATAGTTTCAGGGAAAATTTTGCCTGGTCTTTACCAACAACTCCCTATTCAAACACAGGAGAATTTTAGAGAAGTTTTGGCACAGGAAGCTTTCAGTTCCTTTTGTTCACTGTGTCAGTGAATGTTCTTGGGTGATGGGGCTGGCTTCCAGTCTATATGGCCATCACTTATCACAGTGTGTGCGGAGGGATGGGTTCTTCATGAGCATAGAAAAAGCAGACTAGGGAACAAAGGCTAAAAAGAGAAACAGTTTTCAAGAATCTGCAGTATCATGAAGACCGAATGTGACGAAAAGTAGCTATCTCAATTGTTCGTTTTTATATCCCAAATCAGATATTTTAGAGTAAAAAATTAAAATGTAACTAAAAGTGAAGAAAGAAGTAAGAGGGACTTCCCTGGTGGCACCACGGTTAAGAATCCACCTGCCAATGCAGGGGACACAGGTTTGACCCCTGGTCCGGGAAGATCCCACATGCCGCAGAGCAACTAAGCCCGTGCACCACAACTACTGAGCCTGCACTCTAGAGCCTGTGAGCCACAACTACTGAGCCCACGAGCCATAACTACCGAAGCTCGCGCACCTAGAGCCCATGCTCCGCAACAAGAGAAGCCACCACAATGAGAAGCCTGCACACCGCAACAAAGAGTAGCCCCCGCTCACCGCAACTAGAGAAAGCCTGCGTGCAGCAACGAAGACCCAACACAGCCAAATAAATAAATAAATTTATAAAGAAAAGTAAAAGAAAGAAAGAAGAAAGCAGTAAGAAGGCTTTTCTGAATGTCAGGGTTGTTTTTAATTGAAATGGATTAGCCAAGAGCAGAAGAGAATAACTTTCCTTGAAGAATAATTTGTGATCTCCAGTAGAAACTATATCCATGTATCAGAAATGAGCTATATTTAATTCTGCCTGGATAGACAAATGAACCAAATGGTCATTGGAATCTATTCTTCTCCTACAGTCCTATAATAGACTGAGGAATATATCCTGTTATGTCCCTACAAACAAGAAAACTAGTGCAGGCATATTTAACCCAAGTACTTCTTTTAGGCATCAAAATCCAATCTCTTTGTGCTACCACTCCTCTCACACTGCATTACTCAACCTGGCATTCAAGGCCATTTACTAACTTTTTTTGCCCATCCCACTAGTCCTCCACTACATTTTGGAGATACTCCATTCTAACAAAGCTATGCTGTTTACACTCTTCCTTTATAAGTAATTTGCACACTCCCATCCTATATCTGCCTTTGTAGAAGTTAATTCTGTGTATTGAGAAAACTTCCACAAATACGCTTCCTCTCCTTTAAGACCTTTAAGAACTGCCAACACTTTGAATAGACATTTCTCCAAAGAAGATATACGATTGGCTAATAAGCGCATGAAAAGATACTCAACGTCATTAGCCTTTAGGGAAATGAAAATCAAAACCACAAGATACCATTACGTACCCACTAGAAGGGCTATAATAAACAAGACAGATGATAACAAATGCTGGTGAGGATGTGGAAAAACAGGAGCCTTCATATACTTCTGGTGGGAGTGTAAAGTGGCACAGTCACTTTGGAAAACAGATTAGCAGTTTCTCAAAAGAGCTGAACATAAACTATCGTGTGACCCAACGACTCTACTCCTGGGCATTTGCCCAAGAGAAATGAAAGCAGCATGTCCACACAAAGACACACACATGAATGTTCACGGCAGCTTTACTCACAGTAGCCGGAGCCCAGAAACCACGGACAAGGCCCATCAACTGGGGAATGGATAGACACAGTGTGGTACAGCCATATGGCAGAATCCTAGTCAGCCATAGCAATGAACAAATTGCCCGCACATGCCGTGTCACGGATAAAGCTCAGAAACGTTATGCTAAGTGAGAGAAGCTGGACCCAGAGACCACACGTTGTATTGAGATGCGATGTCCAGAAAAGGTAAATGTATGGAGACAAAAGGTGGACTAGTGGTTGCTTGGGGCTGGAAATGGGAATGAGAATCAACTGTAGGAAAAAAAAAAAAAAAAAGAATCACCTATAAATGGGCACAAGGGAATCTTACTGAGGGGGATGAAAATGTTCTAAAACTGATGATGGTAGCTGTACCACTCAGTAAAGTTATTTTCAGTAAAGTTATTTAAAATCATTTGAGTTTTACACTAGAAACTGGCGATATGTAAAATGTACCTAATAAAGTTTGTTAAAAAAAAAAAAAGAACTACCAACTCTAGGTATTCTCCAAGATTGACTTGATTTTCTAGAATCAGCCTGATTCTAGCTAGAATCGTCTTAGTTCTTAGAAACGATTCTGTATGATAATGGTTTACCTATGCTGATTTAATGCTATCTGTGAACATCTAGGTGAACAACCGAAGAAGTTTTGGGTAGCATTCTCATCTACATTATTTATTATTTTATTTTATTTAACAAATACCTATTGGGGGGTCCACTATGTGCCAGACACCATTCTATATAAAAGTGATGCTGCAGGAAACAAGTCAAGTTTCTGCCATTGTGGCACTTACATTCAGATGTAATATGTCCTGTGAGGAAAAATAAAGTGGGATAAGAAGATATATCAAGATTGGAGGTCAGGGAAAGCACCTCTGGTTAAGTGGCATTGAGTAGGAGAGTGAACGGTGTGAAAGACCGATACATGGGAAGACTCAGGAGAACAACTTTCCCAGCAGAAGATAATGATCATAAAACCCCTGAGAGAGTATCAAGCCTGGTCTGTCCCAGGAACAGCAAAAATTTCTGTGTGGATAGAGGTCAAGGAAAGGTGGATGGAGAGAGAAGGCAACAATCAAATCACATAGAGCTTTTTGCACTGTGGCAGTGAGTTTTGGTTTTATTACGAGGGCAATTGAAAGTCATGGGAGGGTTTTGACAGGAGTAACAAAATCATGGGGGCTGCTATAGAGACTGACTGAGGAGGGCAAGAATAGAAGCAGAGAGACCAGTTAGGAAGCTGTTGCATTAGTCAAAGTGAGAGACAAGGGTGGTTTAGACTAGAAGTGGATGGGGAAAGCAGGATGATAATGGTTGAGATGGTTGAAAATTGTTGAATTCAGGATTGTAATATTCCAAAGGTCGTGAATGCGGCTGCCCATTCATACCCTCTGAATTTCAGATGCAATTAAGGTTTTCCTAGAGTAAGAATAATATTAATATATAAAATAATGTGTGCCAACTTCATTTGGGAGTAGAATCCTAATTTTAGAATAAAACTTAATTCTATTGCTTAGAAAAATCACTGTTCCTATGTATCAGTTTAAAGTACTTATATCCCAACTGAAAAATGAGCACAAGACATGAACAGAAATTTCAAAACAGAAGAAACACATATGGCCAGTAAACACATAAAGCAAATGTTCAACCTCATTAGTGAGCGTGGAAATGCAAATCAAAACACGAGACATATGAGTTGTATCTATATGATTGGCAAAAATTAAAAAGTCCAATAATGCCAAGTTGTTGGCACTGGTTGTGGGAAGGATGGAGGAGATGTGGATTCACAAAATCTCTTATGCCCTGCTGGTAGAAATGTAAATTAGTATGATCGTTTTAGAAAATAATTTTGGATTATCTAGTAATGCCAAACATTCACCTACTCTATGGTCTAGCACTTTCACTCTTGATATATACACCTAAGAAACTCTGTCCCATGTATACCCTATAATATATACAAGAATGTTAATAACATCACTGTTTAAACAGCACAAACCTGGAAATCCTGAATGCCTGTCCACAGGAGAACAGATGAATGAACTGTGTTATCCTCACACAGATGAAAATAAAAACAAGGAAATTATGAACACAGGATTCAGGGAGATGGCTGACCTCCTTGGGTTGGGGGGAGGTATGAGCATGGGATAGGGTACCCCTCACCCTTTACAATTCATTGGACTGACAAGTCTGGCAAAGAAATGGTGTAACTGTTCCAGTAGGTGCCAAGATATTACTCCTCCTCGGTAACACAGTCAGCTTTTCTGACTGACTTAGCCCAATGGCCAACAGTCTACTTGTGGCCAGTTTCGGTGCTCAGACAGGGCTCTGAGGGAGGTATCTGAGATCAGAAAGGGTTTTTAATGCCTGCCTTCAACTGTGCTGAGCCTCTGCCTTTGACGAAGTCCACTCTAGGAGAAATCTGATTTCACTTCCGGAGAGTCCAGCCCTTTCTCCTCTTCCATATCAGTCTCTCTACTTATGGAGTCTGTATCCAGAGCACTATTTCAAGACCTCCAATGTGTCTCCTCAAAGACTGCCTGACCCACTTTCCAGATGGAGCCAACATCATCCTCCATCTGATCCATAAATCATGAACAGAAGGCTGAGGAAATGAGAAGCTGCGCTCCCACTGGGAGGGGAGTGAAGCTTCCAGCATGGGGTGCACAGCATGATCACGGAGGCACAACACAGTTCTCCAGAAAGCCAGTTCTGATGAATGACAGAACAGCCGGTTCCAGATGAAACTATCCTGGATTTTCAAATACGAACAGTAACATTGAAATGAAATAAGACTTACCACCAACTTAGTTGGACATATTTAATTATATGTATTATGATTATTATGGCACCTGAAGACCAGATATAAATAGTAAGCCGTTCACATATTTTACCATCATAGCTATTTCTGGGATTCCCTCAGACAAAAGATGGGAGAGAGAAACGATAAAGTGCATGAGCTTCTCTCCTGCCGGAAGGGCACAGGGCACTGCTCCAGTCCTCCTTCTCTAAAAAGGATTGAAGGTGTCCCATAGCACCTGAAAGAAGAAAATAGCGAGATACCCCAGAGAGGCTGATTTCAGTGTTCATTTAAAAGTCAAAGGTAGGGCTTCCCTGGTGGCGCAGTGGTTGAGAGTCCGCCTGCCGATGCAGGGGACGCGGGTTCGTGCCCCAGTCCGGGAAGATCCCACATGCCGCGGAGCGGCTGGGCCCGTAAGCCATGGCCGCTGAGCCTGCGCGTCTGGAGCCTCTGCTCCGCAGCGGGAGAGGCCACAGCAGTGAGAGGCCCGCGTACCAAAAAAAAAAAAAAAACACCAGGACAGAGCTTCCTGCAAATTATGATGAAGTGGTTTTTGCCTGCAATTCACTGGCTTTGTGTTACAGTACCTATCGAAGAAGCTGGGTTTTCCCACCCTCGCACCCACTCCCTCCTAAGATGGGGGCAGGTTTGGGACAAGGAGCAGGAGAACACTGAGCCAAAGTGCTAATGGGTCGACTTCTGAAGCATGAAGAGTGAAGAGGATATAAAAATAATCTTGTCTCTGTATAATGTACCCACCTGAATTCCTCTTTTGGATTCTTTATCCTTATTTAAACCTGTCATTTGAGCAGCTGAAGTGAAAATATGGGCCCAGGATCTCCTTCTGAGTGAGAGAAGCATCTCTTCTCCAGCATCCTCACCATAAGAAATCAATGAAAACAGCCTCCAATCAAAGGTCAAGAGGCAATCAGAAGGCGGGGGGGGGGGGGCGGGGAGGGGGTAGTGGTGAGTAGCAATGAGTAGCAGGTTGGCCTGGCTACACTGGATCTTTCTGAGATCTCAAGGTTATCTCTCTCATAAGCTATCTTTTCCTGGTTGGATTTGACTTTTGTGTTTTGTTTTCATTTTCGTTTTGTTTTCTTACCATAAGAGTGGTAAGGCATTAAAGGTTAGGCAGTGAGCCAGGAGAAAAACGGCCAAGAAAACAGCCTGGCTGCCTTCAGGCTAGGCTTCTAAGTCACAGAGAACAAAAGGGAGTCCACCCAACAGCTCGGGTCCAGCTGAACTCACCAGGATCAGAAGAACAGCATGCAAATTGGAGTCAAAGTTCTGTAGTCATAAACAATACATACGACTTGGGGGTGGTTTTCACGTCCACACAGAGCTCCCTGGGGAACCTCATTCATTTGGGTGGAGTTTGCAGGTCCTGGTCATGACCACATTCTCTGTGACCAACACTGACTGATGGTGGGAGGCGGGAGTGCTGCCCATGAGTAAGCAGGGTGAGTGGGTGCAGGCCCTGTGGGCCGAGCAGTCACTTACACACCTAGACAGAGCTTAATGTAAGACCCCAGAGGTCATGCTCGTAATATTTACATAAGTGACTTGATACTTAGAGCTCCATCATTGACTGCCCATGAATTATTGTGGTCTCTTCATTTACAATAGAGAAAAAATGGAAGCCACAAATACGTTCTTCCATAAATTAGCAGATAAACAGTGAGCGATGTATCCATGCTGTGAAATTGTATTCAGCAATCTAAATATTAAACTATTATACCATGAAACGACATGAGGGAATCCTAAATGCATATTGCTAATTAAAAAATCGGTCTGAAAACGTTCAGTTTCATCTATTTCACCTTTGGGAAAAGGCAAGTCTATATATGAACCAGTCAGATGAGCATTTATCAGGAATTTGGGAGAAGGATTTTCATAAGATAAACATGGACAATATTTAAGGATAGTGAAATTCTTCTCTATGAAATTGCAGTGGTGGAACCATTGCACTACGAATATGTCAAAATATATACAGTAATAGGAGAACCTTTTTAATATAAATATAAATTTCATTTAGAAGTTCAGATACTGAAGGGTGGACGATGCACACTGTATAGATGATACCTAATATAGTGAATCTATGAATTAACATGGCTGGAGAAGGAGGGAAAGTAGGTTTTGACTTTGGCAATGAGTGGAGTCTGAAGACTAAGTTCTAAGCCACTGCACGTAAGCACTAGAGCCTGGTGGATAACGGTATTTCCATCAGGAGTCAGGCTAAGCATTCAGTTACTACTGTGCATGTGGAATTGAACAATTAGTAGCTGGATGGAATCTGTGGAGAGAGGTTTCTTACTGTTGGATGGAAAGTAACAGAGAAGCAAGGAGGAAACTCTGGATTTAACCATGTGTTGTTGCACTAGGATTGGAGATGTAAGAATTGTCTCACATTTACCTTAACACAGGTCAGAAGGTGAGATACAGAGCTAGTTGCAGACGTCTGTGTGTATATGTGGGGTAGTGCACACAGATATATTTCCAAGGTCTTTTAGCTTATAGGGTCTAGAGCCAATGCTCCCAGTAGACAGGACACCAACATTAGTATCCTAATACCCAGTCTTCTGATTCCTGTTACTATTCTCCAGAAAAGGATCCGCAACTCAGCTGAGGCATGGCTAATTCTAGGGCCAGAGAAGAGAATACACATGATTATCCTGCAGACTCTTGTAGCACCAGAAAGTAAGGAAGTTCACAGAAATGGATGGGGGCCCATAAAGAGGATACAGGAGACAATCTGAAAGAGCTCCCCGTGGCTGACAAGTGGTCACAATTACAGAAGCAAAGAAAATGCCTTAGTATATAACCTTAACACAATGTATGAAACAAATATCTTGATTCATACTTATATAAAGAGATTGAATAAATATATCTAATGGGGATGGTAGGATAAATCCATCTGATGGTGGAAAGCAGATTTAAAGTTCAACAGTAAAAATTATTTATGTCATTAAACGATTAAAAACTTGACAACTAATAACAGAAAGTATTAACCTAATCTTCAAATAAAGGTCTCAAGAAGAAATATATCTGTGCGGCTCTTCCAAAGATAGATGGGGAAAGACAGAGAAGCCTGAATCCATGAAAAACGTCTCAAGTTTAGAAACAAGAAAGTTCCCTGGAATCATTGTGGATGAGGCTTCCAGGGTGGCAATGATCCAGTGGGGAAACCACAGCTTCTGAGAGAGAATCCCTCCATACCAACCTCTGCACCTGCCCTGAAATGGGTCCTCTTGTTTCCTGATGACCCTGAGCGCCCCCTGGTGGTGGGGGAGGCCCCTGCAGGGAGGGTCGTGTCTGGACTCACCCTGACTTCTCACTGAACCAACTGGGACAGTAACACAGGGCTGTGTCCTAGGTCATCACGGAGCTGAGCTGCAGGGAAAACTGAATTTGTGAGGTGTCTCTGGAGGTGGAGAGACATTTCTGGAGAGACATCTTGTATGCTGTGCTACTCCCAGAACCAAAGCACCCCAGTCACCTCAGCCCTTTCCCTGGGGGCTGAGGGATCCAGTCCCAGCAGCCAGCACTGTTTGTGATGGATAATCCAGAGACTGAGCGGGTAAGGGAGAGGGTCTTCAATAGTCCTGGGCCAGATTCCTGCACCAGCACCTGGGACACGACACCTGGCAAAGGGGAAACAAGGAAACACCCAGTTCACTGATGTCACCCTGTAACCCCACCTTCCTCAGACCCAGGAGATGCTCACAGCTGAGGGATGCCCGCAAGAGGAGGAATGACCAGAAGATTTTCATGTTCATTTTGATCAATGCTTTGACTTTCAGAGAGTTATGTCAGTGAAGTTGAGAACCCTGATTCTGACTAGCACAGGTGCTGTGCTTTCCCCTTGAGCCTGGGCGTGATGTGCAGGTGGGAAGCATGTTTCCATATAAAGATGGTCATGGCTGGTCCTTCTCTAGGGCTCTGGCGGAGGGTGCTGGCTGAGATCCAGAGTGGACACAGCTTCATGTCACCTCTGAAGAATGGGTGATGTTCCTTTTCCAATACGATACTTACATTTCCATATATGTCTATCTGCGTCTATATTATAGGTGTACTCGTTGGCTAGTGTGGCCATTACAGAATAACAGACTGGTGGATTAAACAAGAGCAATGGATTCCTCTCAGGCCTGGAGGCAAGAAGTCTAAGGTCACGGTGTTAGCAGGTTTGGGTCCTTCTCAGACCTTTCTCCTTTGCTTGCAGATGGACGTCTTCTCACTGACTCCTCAGATGGTCTTTTCTCTGTGTTTCTGTGTGCATCCCTGGTTTACTTGTCTGTTCATTATTCCTCTTCTTAAGTGTGACAAAGACCCCTGACCACCCCTTTGCCAACAGGATCCTTGCAATTCTCTTCTCAACTAGTCTTGACCTGTGGGCTTCTGTGTTTATATGTGCATGACCAGTTTTTGTGAAGAGCCCTGCTAAGTGAGAATAATGAGAATCCCCTACCCTTGAACTCTGATCACCCGCAGTAGTTGATCAAAGCCATCAAACCTCCTATCACCCACACGGTATCTGATCACCCTGGTCTCCATTTAGCAAGAATCCTTTTGAGTCTATGTAACCAGAATCCCCTTAGCCTGTATTTCTTCTGTTAATAATTTCCAGTCCACTCCACCCCACCCTCTTCTTGGCCATAAGCCCACACTTGCCAGGCTGTATTTGGAATTAAGTGAAGTTTCCAAGGCTGCATCCCATGTGCAGCAACGAGTTTTGTCTTCAGGTTTCCGATGAACTTTATATTGGAAACATGAGTATCATTTTCAGCACCCATGGCCATATAACTCATGCCTGAATGAAGCTGATGTCTCATGTATATTTTCCCTAAGTCCACTCACAGCCACTTGTGCGTAGGGACACTAGACTGTTCCTCAGCCCTATGCCTGGGACTACTTTAAACAATCGCCAAGAATCACGGAAATGTGAAAAGCATGGCACTAATTTGACCCCAGAAAGTGCTCAATTACAGGACGGGAGTTGAAACAATTAAAGAGAGCATCACCTTGACTGACCTCAGCTGGGAAAATGTGTGTGTGTGTGTGTATGTATGTGTGTGTGTGTGTGTGTTAGTGCGCGCATGTGTGTTGCCTGATTCAAACAACCGGCCACATTTTTAATGTCTGTGAATGACCACAAAATGACAGTATTTATTTTAGGGTGCTCATAAAAGCTAGAAGTAGGTGAATTGGCAGATTTGGAATCTGTGAATAATGAGGATAATTGCATGTGCAGTATTGGAGCGCTCTGGCGTTAGAGTCTATAACACTGCCCGCTGCAGAATTCAGAATGCCTGTACAGGTTGCCTGAAAGCAGGATGGTGTGTCTCTTCCTTCCACATCTACAAAAACAAAACAACAATTAATACTGTTTAAAAATCTCATGTGCATTGTCAGGATATTTACACGTTTCACAAACTTCAGGCTGAAATTGAAAATTATGGTGAGCTGCAGGGTTTTTTTGAGCTCCTTTGAGAAAAAGATAAAGAAATGATAAACAACCTTAATTCTTGAGTATTATATGTGTCTGTGCATATGAATATATATATACACAGCTATAATAAAAATAAAAAGCAAATATGTATATGCACACAAAAATTTTTAGACACTTCATAATCCACAGCAATGAAACATTAGGATACAGTACAGAGTCTCTGGTAGAGGTCCTGGGCAGGAAGAGGAAAGCACAGGATCTAACAAGAATTCCCTCCCAGCCCATATATGCACCTGCTGCAGGTCGCAGCCCTGTACTTGTTGGGTCCTGTGCGACCCCTGGTGGTAACGGGCCTCCGTGCAGGGAGGTTTGTGTCTGGGCTCACACTGACTTCCCCTCACTGTGTCTCTTGCACAGTAATACACGGCTGTGTCCTCAGTTGTCAGGCTGCTCAGCGATAAGTAGACTTGGCTCTTGGAGGTGTCCGTGGTGATGCGGAGCCGGGACTTAAGAGTTGGGTTATAATATGCGCTTCCATCACTATCTATCCCCGCAACCCACTCCAGCCCCTTTCCTGGAGGCTGTCGGACCCAGGCTACTGTAGCATAGCTGGTTAATGAGAATCCAGAGAAAGTGCAGGTGAGGGAGGGGGGTCTGTGAGGGCTTCACCAGACTGGGTCCCGACTCCTGCAGCTGCACCTGGGACAGGGCACCTGTGGACAGAGAGAACCACGGTGACTCATGGGCTCAGATGCAGCTTCCCCAGGTGTTCACATCTGAATCCCTGAGAAACTCACCTCTGGGAGCTGACACCAGGAAGAGGAAGAACCACAGTGGATTCATCTTCTTGCAGATGAGATTCCTGAAGCCCAGAAATTCTCTTCAAGCATGAGGAGAAACCCGAATTTAAGTGAACAGGTACTTTGTTTTTACCTTGTGGTCTAAGGGGATATTTGCATAAGGGAGGGACCTTTTTATAAAAAGCAGAAAGTAGTGAAGGGAGGTCCCAGTCTCTGGGACTCCACCTGAGGACGCTGCTGACTGTTTCCTCAGAGAACTCAGCCGCCACCTGGCGTCCCCTCCCTATGCCTGGGGGACTCAGTGTCCAGGAATGAAATGATGCTGAAGGGCTAGTCAGGAAATCAGCTGTGCTCAAGGATTAACGGCAGATTTGGGCAGTAGACTTTAATCCCATGGATGTATATATTTCACATAAATACCCATCACACATTCAGGGTCCTCCAAGATGTCAGACACAGACTCTTGTTTTTTCCTTTCTGCATTACCTCATGTTTATTTCCTGGATGTGCAAGTATTTGAGACAAACCATACATGTAATAATCACATTGAATTCAGACAGAGTGAGGTAAAATTTAATGTTTATCATAATTCACAAGGGACTTCGTGTGTCCCTTAACTTGGGTGAACATTTCTTCACCTGAAACAGTTTAAATGTTATCAAGAGTTACTCTGGAGGTGGATTTATTCATAACAACTAAACACACCGTGTATTTTGTGGACAAGGTAATCATTCTTGCTGAGATGGTCATGGATCCTAGCACTGCTGACATGGCCTGAAGCCTGACCTGCCTGTTTCCTGTGCACAACTGAGTGTCTGCAGGAACAGTGCGAGCTTCAGGGCTCCTTCCTTGTGGGTGGACGTTGAGGAATCCCCAGGGCTAGCAAGGTCTAAGAACAGACAGCTCCTGGAAGCTCCTCAGGACTCCAACATGCTGGGCGGGTGACCTGGTCACAGTGCACAGACTCACTACTTCTAGAAGTGTTCATTTTTACTCTCCCTGTCACAGCCAGTGACATTGGAGCTCAGGGAACACAGTTCCCACTGCACTGGGTGAGAGAACATGCATGATTCTTGGAAGTAAACCTTCAAAGTGAATGGCTTGCAGAGTATGTGGGTGTCATGGTCAGAGGAAAGTCCTCACCTCAGGAAGCAGGTTCCCTTGAAAAGTCCACGTGAGAGCTTTCCTGAGTCCCTGAGTCACTGAGTCCTGGGACTGTGCCTGAGGTCATATAAGTAAATGGTGCTGGAGAGCAGAGCACAGCCCCATCCCATCTCACTGTGGGCACTGAGGATGTGGCCTCACCACCTGCATTTCAGTCTGCAAGGATGTAAACTGGGGATCACGATGGTAATGGTATGTCTGAAATTTATAGTGGGGTTGCCAGGGGTGCTGGATGTTGACATGAGTGTCATCAGTGATGTTACTTCTCCTGGGAACCAGAAAGACCAACGTGAGTCCCCATCACTGACTGACACCCTGTACATGTAGCGCTGGCTCCACTCCTGCCCTGAGAGGTCACTACTGTGGGTCTGGGGCAGGTCAGCTCTCCCTCAGCCCAGTGATTTCACCTGTACACTGACTGATGTCGAGCCTGCCGTCTGTGAGAAGATATTTACTCCATACTCTTTCATGAAGAGAGTACGATACTTCTTCTAGCTTGTTCTATAATATTTGCAGAGTAAATTCAATACTAAAGGATCTGCCTGCTTGAATGTCGGTAATAGGAGAGCCGAACAAAGTAATATGGGCAAGAATCAAAGGACAAGTCTGCACCCTGTTGTCAGGAACTGAAAATTGAGCTGATACGCCATGGGATAGGATAATGGAAGGGATGGCATCTAAAACCTAGAACCAGGTGGGCCCATTATTCACCAGGTGGAAGAAGGGCCTGCATTTGAACAGATGCCCCAGCATCTGACCTGTCCTTCATGAGCTGGTAGATTAGAGGAGATCCATCCAAATTCATGTTAACATAGAAGGATATATAACAGGTGTCTTTATGTTTCAGTGGGTGGGGATGTGTTGTTAGGGTCCATTTAACCCTAGGAAAAATGTGTTAGTTCACCAGAACTGAAAAAAGTTATTTTTCCTTTGTGGAGATAATTGGGGTCCATTCAGGCTGGAAACCAGGTCATATGATAATGCTGGAGGGAATATCTATTAGAGACGCCCAGTGGGTGATGGGAAAAAGAAGTGGGGAGATTTCAGTCATCTTGCTTTGCAGGTTACTAGTGATGGTCACAGCAAGAGCGCCTGACCTTCATGATAAGAGGGAGAAGGGCTGATGGTGGTGGCTTCATGGGGACCACGTGGGCAGGTCCTTCTGATGGTTTCTGTGTTTTCCCTTATAAAATCTTGAGAGTATAAGCTCAGAATGAGTTGTGGATTTCAGGAACGTTGAGGACAGATGGTTTAGGTCATTTAGTATGTTTGTTGGAATCATTGAGAAAAGAAGAAGCAGGAAGTATACTTGGAAATGAGCAATGCCCTCGTGTGATATTAAATTAGTTGTCTTAGATGTTACTGAATGTACAGACATTCGCTATCCTCACATTTCATCTTCTAGGTCCACTTGGAATCCAGTTTCAAATGTGAGGGATGTAATGAAATATTTATTATGAAACAACAAGGTATCTAAAATTTAAGAAGTATAAGTCTAAGTAATGGAAATGTGTTACTGAAATTGTGATTGTCAAATTCTTCTCTGTGGCAACATAAATTAAAATTAATAATAATAATTCAAGGTATTGATTTTGTTTTCAACCATTGCTAAATCCATTGAATCATTCAAGTTATAATCATTCATAAACTCAGATGCATCATGGGTAAAATTTATTGTTAGGAAACGATCATTTTAACTGATGAAATCTCACTCTCTCATCAAGGATCTGTGTCTCTGTGGACACGCAGCACAGTTCTCACCAGCAGCACAGGAAGGAGGGTACGTTGGTACATTTCTACTTTTCCAGAAGAGCATCTCTGATGAAGTCCCCCCTCTGTTTACCCATTCCATCCTTGTAGTATCTGAAAGAGGCCTTTGAGTGTACTGTGACATGTTCCCACATGAAGTTCCCATGGCTTAGGAAGTGAAAGTTTAACTTCACTTTTCATTGTAATAGAAACATAACAACAAATAATTGAGAAGCAAAAAAAAATACATTTAAAATTTACCCAAAGGCAAGCTACAGATTGGCAGAAAATATTTGCAAAAGACATATCTAGTATATGTGATTGTTATCTAATATGTAGCAAGAAGCCTTAAACTCAACAATAAGAAAGAAACAAAAGTCTTAAAAAATGGGCTAAAATCCTTAACAGACACCTGACCAAAAAGACAAAGAGTTCGCAAATAAGGCTGTGGGAGAACATATGTCACAGGGAAGTGCCGTTCCGAACAAGGACATATCCCTGAAAACTTACAAGAGTGGATCAGATCAGGACTCTGAGAACCTCAAACACCTGCAGGATGTGAAGCTGCAGGGGGTCCATTCACAGCTGGTGGGGATGCAGAACGGGGTGCACCTTGGGAGACATTTTGGGGGCTTCCTGCAAAACTAAACATACTGTTATCTATGTTTCAGCAATAGTGCTCCTTTGTATGTTTGTGAAAGACAGTAAGACTTTAGTCCAGAGAAAACCCTGCCCACGATGCTCAGTTAGCTTTATTGATATCTGCCGAAATTTGGAAAAAGCAACATGTCCTTTCATAGGGAATGATTAATAAACTGTGTATATCCAGTCAATGGACACTGAAATCTCATACCGATTTGAAGAAATATCGAATGGTGAGATGGAAACGCAAAGTAGAGATTCCAGAAGAACACACCTGGCAAGGTGATGTCAACAGAGTGACAGTGGCTGTGAGGACTGAGGTTCCTAAGAGGTTGTACAACGTGAGGCTGAAGAGAAGACACCTGGGACATGTCAGGAGGGAAATCTCCTCCTCTGCCCCTCTTGAGTTCCTGAGGCTGGGCTGATAACAAAATTGACAAAGACAGATTAACAGGAGAAAAGAAAAAAAATTTAACCATGTGCATGGACGTGCCATAGAAATGGACCCAGAAGTGACCAAAGCAGGCAGCTTTTATATTTTTAGACAAAATGCAATATTTGTGAGGAATTGGTAGAAGGAGGAAATGTGTGCTTTTGGTGCTCAAATAGCGAACAACCTAAGCAGGGTTTGGGCTTGCGTAGTCATTAAAGAAGGAGCAAGGTTTGTTCATAGAGACTTCCAAGCCTGAATTCCCCATCCCTGGTGATAAGAGTGTCCCTCTGTAAAGGAAAGCAGGGTCTGGCTGCTTGGTGCTGAAAGGCCAATAAAGAGGCAAAGTTGGTGAAAGGAAAGTTTGCTTTATTTTGGCTGCCTGCACCCGGGGGTGGGGGGCAGACTTCTCTCCAAAGGTCACCCAGCACTGAGCATCTGTGGGAAAGGGCTTTTATAGGCGGAAGGCGGGGCTACGGGCAGAAACGGCAGAGTCAGCTGTGACAGTCATCTTGCAGTTGGTCATGAGGTGTTGTGATCAGCCTCATCTTGATTGATTTAAGTAGAGTTAATCTTCAGGTCCAGGGTCGGTTTGTTCTCATTTCTTGAGGCCAGTTCTTGGAATTGTGGCAGCTTATGTCATGGCTACAGTCTGGTCATCATGCAGTTAACTTCTTCCTCCTGGTGGGAGTTTCAGTATCTATAAGACGGCTCATGGGACATGGACAAGAATATTATCTGCAGCCCTTGAGGAGGAACCAAAGGTCCTTGATTTGCTTAATAACTAAACTATTAGTTTTTAGTCTTGTTGGACAGTTTTCCCTTCTTTCTGCATTTGCTCACTTCTCAGATTAAACTTATTCTTTGGCTAAATTGTTTCTACAGAAAAAAGGCAGGTGGAGAGCATGAGGTGAAGGACCGTTTCACTTCCACACCTAAATGGGGGAGAGCACCTTTCACATGGGAGGTTTATTTCTCATTTCAGGGTGATTTGGAGGAAATTCAGAGTGTCCCTGTAGTGGGCTCTGTCTTAAGTCACTTGGAGGCATATTTAGGGGTGGCCTACCCTGGATCCGAACACTCAAGGCCTCCTTTATTATTTTGTTTCTACATATGCACACCAAGCATGTGATGTAGGTATCGGTTTACCTGCATCTTACAGATGTGAAGCTAAACTGCAGCCTGGACTTGGCAGTGATGTGCTGGAGAGCACACATCAGGACACAGTGAGGCCTCCCATCCAGACCTGGGCGTCTCCACCCTGGTTATTTTTGCTCGTGCAGGGGTTCCTGGACGGAGGTGGGCCTGCATAGTGAGGCTGCAGGACTCTTCCTGGAAGGAGAAGCTGTGGGACTTTCCTGCATTTTAGTGCTCACGTAAGATGCTGTGGTGAAGAAAGGAGAATAGATTTGTTTTCAGCAGCTTCTGAAAATTCATGTTATTATCCACCTGACGCTAAACTTTCCCTGCCAACTACATATGTGTCTATTGGTAATAGCTGTGATGATGAATATTTGACATAAAATAAACTGCACAGTAGAAGAGGATGCAGGTCTCATATAAGCATATAGGGATTCTATTGGGCCTGGAAGCAAGGAGCACATGTAGAAACGCCCCCACCCATGTCCCCTCTAACTGGCATCTTTCCCAGCGACCCACTGAGGATCCGGGGCTGCTCAGCGCATTTATGCTTCTCATGCAAGAGGTTAGCAGGCAAGTCAACAGCCAGCATCCTGGCAGGGACAGCTGGTCTACAGTAGGGCAGGGCTGAGATATCACAATGAGGAAGGAAGAATATGTTTAACTCTTTATACATCCGCTGGAATAGTATTTAAAAGGGTCAATTTAGACAAGATTTAGACAAGGGAAAAGCTGAATATATATCTTTGAGTCTCTGCCTTTCTTATATGACATTTATTCCCCTATTTCAAAGTCTTTCTAATTGAGAGACTGAAAGTGCAAGTCAAGAACCATGGATGAGTCCAGAGAGGTTCCCCAGGGAAAACTGCTACATGGAGAGGAAACCCCAGACCCTTAGTGGAAAGCAGCCCTTAACTACCATCTGCACCTGCTCCTGGGGCTGAAACACACACTTGTATGTCCTGAGTGCCCCCTGCATCCCCCCTCCTGTCTCCCTGCAAGGAGGTTTGTGTCTGGGCTCACACTGACTTCCCCTCACTGTGTATCTTTCGCACAGTAATACACGGCCGTGTCCTCAGATCTCAGGCTGTTCATTTGCAGATACAGCGTGTTCTTGGAGTTGTCTCTGGAGATGGTGAATCGGCCCTTCACAGAGTCTGTATAGTATGTGTTACCACCACTACTACTAATAACTGAGATCCACTCCAGCCCCTTCCCTGGAGCCTGGCGGACCCAGCTCATGTCAAAGCTACTGAAGGTGAATCCAGATGCTGCACAGGAGAGTCGCAGAGACCCCCCAGGCTGTACCAAGCCTCCGCCAGACTCCAGCAGGTGCACCTCACACTGGACACCTGCAAACACAGAGACATCCTGGTCAGGAGACTGTCACACATCCAGTGATTCCCTCACCCATATCCACTCACATCCTCAGTGTCTCTTGCTCTCCATAAATTACCTTGTAAAATAGCCACAAGGATAACCCAGCTCAGCCCAAAGTCCATGGTGAGTGCTCTGTCCTGAGCCCTGAATGGGGGCACGTTGGAATCCCAGGCTGGAGCTCCTCTCCCAGAGCTGCAGGGTCAGGGCTGGGGCTGCTTTATATCAACAGAGGAAGGACCCTATTTGCATGACCTTATAGTCTATAAGAGGCTATGTCGTTGAACGTCCTCCGAAAGGGCAGGGTCTCAGAACAGGTGTGAGAGTCTTGGATTTTGTGGTGTTGATAGCATCTGGGAAATATAACTTTCATTGTTTGATTGTTCCACAGTAAACACGTAGGACCCATATGTCATTTTACATATGCACACACATCCCGTGATGTAGCTGTCATTGTTACCCTCATATTAGGGGTGTAAACTACACCCAGAAGAATGGAGGGTGTGTGTAGTGTCCAAGGAGAAACATGGGGTGACCGTGAGGTCCAGCATCTGCACCTGAGCTCTGGGCCAGTCTGCTCCCTGGAACCCACTGGAGGACAGAGCTGGAGTTGCCGGGTGAGGTTTGCAAAAACCCCTTCTGTAATGAGCTCATGATGACTTTGCTCTATTCTAGTGTTTACCTAAAATATATGGAGAGGGTCAGGGTTGATGAGAAGTATTTTCAAGAGTCTCTTATGTTTCAGTATCTTCCCTTCACTCCTTACCTCCCAAGTCATGCATTTCTTTATTTGTAATTACTTTAATGAGTTTCTTGACATATAATAAAGCGCACACACTCAGAATGAACACTGTGATGAATACTGACGGAGGCATCAGCATTATCAGGAGAGAACAAATCAATTCCTCTCATTATTTTCAGTAGTTTCTGGGTTTCTTCCTTCCTGTCCCTTCTTATCTTCCATCCTGTCCCCACATCACCGTTGATCTTTCCTTGTTATCTCAGATTACTTTTCCTTTTCTAGAATTTATAAAAGTGGGATTATATTGTATGTATTCTTATTATTATGGCTTATTTTACTCAGCACAAATAGTTGTGAATACTATCATGTTATTGTGTGTATCAAGAATCCTGGTTTTAATAACAGGTTGCATTTAAAGAATGATCATAGCATGATTGGCTTATTTATTAAGCTGATGTGTGATATTGGAATTGTTTCCAGTTTCTGGGCGTTACAATAAAGCTGATACTCGTCTTGGAGATGTAGAGAGATGAGAACCTGAGAAAATGCTTCTTTTTTAATGTTCTTAAAACAACCTCAAAATGGGGCAAGTTGCACATTATCAAAATCTCACCATTATATCAGATAATTAGAGAACTAAGAGAGCAACAAATTTAAATCTTGGATAGACAAATGCTCACAGAATAGCAAAGACTAAGATTGTTAATGCTGCCATAGGCTGCTGAATGGAATAAAAACTACTACAAGATTAAACTAGAAACGGATGCCTTGAGGTCGAGTGTGGTTAGGGTGTAATAGTGTCCCAACGTCTCCTAAGTAACTACCTTGCCAGTGTCAGCGTGGTCCTGCTAAAGTGTGAGTCAGATGGTGTTACCTCTCTATCAACACAGGTGTGTCTTCCTACCTGGGACAGCTCAGGATTCCTGCCTGAGCTGTTAGGTCCTCCTGCATCCTCGGAAAGAGGACCTTGGCCCTGGACTTGGATCTGCACTGTTTCATAGCATCTCCGCTCACAGTGTGACCTTTGTCCCCTCATCCAGTCCCACTGTGCCATATATTTACCACATATGAAATGGTGAAATAGGATCACATGCGGAAATGAATAAGAATGTTCCGGGTGCTGACTGACGCACAAAACACTGCCACAACCCCTGACAGTTTACACTGACAGCAGCTCTTTACTTTGTTCACCGTCTCTGCTTAGGGAGGGCTTGGAGGAGAAGCCCACCCTGCCTCATGCAGGGTCGCTGTGAGAGGCTCAAGTTCAGCTGCAGGACCTGCTCCTGTGATGCACACTCACGTGTAAGGGAGGGTGACCCTGACTGTAGGCTGGGGGCTCAGCCTGGTCTGAGGGCTGGGCCTTGTGTCCACCTCGTGTGGACACTGCTTGGGCTCTGACATCCTTTCAGCAAGATGCCTGGGTCAGCTGAGCGGTCTCTGCATCAGAGCCCTTCCTCCCCGCAGTCACTTACACACCTAGACAGAGCTTAATGTAGGACCCCAACGTCATGCTCGTAATATTTACACAAGTGTCTTGATACTTAGAGCTCATCATAGACTTCCCATGAATTACTGTGGTCTCTTCATTTACAACTGAGAAAAAATGGAGGCCACAAATACATTCTTCCATAAATTAGCAGATAAATAATGAGCGATGTATCCATGCTATGAAATTGTATTCAGCAATCTAAATATTAAACTATTATACCATGAAAGGACATGAGGGAATCCTAACTGCATATTGCTAATTTAAAAATCGGTCTGAAAACGTTCAGTTTCATCTAGTTCACATTTGGGAAAAGGCAAGTCTATATATAAACCAATCAGATGAGCATTTAGCAGGAATTTGGAAGAAGATGTTTGATATGTGAAACATGGGCAATATTTAAGGACAGTGAAATTCTTCTCTATGAAATTGCAGTGGTGGAATCATTACACTCTGAATTTGTCAAAATATACACAGTAATAGGAGAACCTTTTTAGTATAAATATAAATTTCACTTAGTAGTTCAGAGACTGAAGGATGGAACGAGGCACACTGTAAAGATGATACCTCATATCATAGTGAATCTATGAATTAACATGGCTGAAGAAGGTGGGAAAGTAGGTTTTGACCTAAGTGACTTTGGAAATGAGTGGAGTCTAAAGGCTAAGTTCTAAGCCACTGCACATAAGCACTAGAGCCTCGTGGATAACGGTATTTCCATCAGGAGTCAGGCTAAGAATTCTGTTACTACTGTGCATGTGGAATTGAACAATTAGTAGCTGGATGGCATCGGTGGAGCCAGGTTTCTCACTGTTGGATGGAAAGTAACAGACAAGCAAGGTGGAAAGCCTGGATTTAACCATGTGATATTGCACTAGGATCGGAGATGTAAGTATTGTCTCACATTTACCTTAACACAGGTCAGAAGGTGAGATACAGAGCTAGTTGCAGATGTGTGTGTGTATATGTGGGGTAGTGCACACAGATATATTTCCAAGGTCCTTTACCTTATAGGGTCTAGAGCTAATGCTCCCAGTAGACAAGACACAAGCATTAGTATCCTAATCCCCAATCTTCTGATTCCTATTACTATTCTCCAGAATGGGATCTGCAACTCAGCTGTGGCATGGCTAATTCTAGGGCCAGAGAAGAGAATACATATGATTATTCTGAAGATTCTTGTATCACCAGAAAATAAGGAACTTCACACAAATTGATGGGGACCCATAAAGGGGATACAGGAGACAATCTGAAAGAGCTCCTCCTGGGTGACAAGTGGTCAGAATTACAGAAGCAAAGAAAATGCCTTAGTATAAAACCTTCACAGAAAATATGAAACAAATAACTTGATTCATACTTATATAAAGAGATTGA
The DNA here is from genome assembly GCF_059928025.1 of Delphinapterus leucas. Taxonomy (NCBI): domain Eukaryota; kingdom Metazoa; phylum Chordata; class Mammalia; order Artiodactyla; family Monodontidae; genus Delphinapterus; species Delphinapterus leucas. Next base: position 115,703,566 of record NC_143136.1, read on the forward strand.
ATAAATATATCTAATGGGGAAGGTAGGATAAATCTCCCTTAATGAATAACTTCAGGTACCTCATCATGGTCATCCTCCCTTCAGGAAGGTGAACTTAACCTTCCATCCCTGAAAGTGGCCTGGAGTATGGACATGGCAGAAATTATGGGTGCCCTTGAGTTACATGATGAATTTTTAGATATAATACACCAAACATCATTCATAATATAAATTTGTAATTTTTCTGTATCCATTAAAACTTCTGTTCTGAAAACAACAACATCAACAGTAACAATAACTTCACTGAGAAGGGAATTAAAGCACAGACTTGGAGAATGTGCTTTCTAGTATCATATTTATATGGACTTGTATCATGAATACACAGCAAATTAACAGCTCAACAACAGCAACAAAAAATGAAAATAATGTACACTGTGCCAGTGATTTGAAGATACTTACACATAGAAGAGATAAAGGTTTTAAAAGGAGTCTTCATTAAGGAAACATAAAATAACACGATGATGAAATACTGCTATTCACTTATTACAACAATTAAAGCACAGAATAATAAAAAAGTTAAATACTGGGGATGATGTAGAGCAAAAGGCCCCTCATCCGCTTGCTGGAAGGAATGCCAATGGCCGCCAATTGGAATATATTTGTCGTTTTCTTAGAGAGAAAACCAGACACTCACCAAGTGATTGAGGAGTGAGCTAGAAAAGTATTTACAAAAGTTTTAAAAATATTTATGTTAATACAAATAACTTCATACGGGTGCTTGTATCATCTTTACACATTCGAGCCTTTACCACTCCCTAAATATGGGTTATGTAGTCAGTTTTTATGGTTATTTTCCATACGATTAGGATATACTTGTTTCTGTTCCCTTTTATCTATCTCTCTGTTTTATCTAATTACCTATTATCAATCTAGATAACAAGGTGCAGGCAACACAGCCCACATGTTACAGCCAGGCCTGTGTGCCAACATTTCAAAATGTCCTCTGAGGAGAGAATGACTGCAGTGCTGTATGGACATCAATTTCCGAATATCAACATGACTCATACTATTCAAGTGAAAGGCACTGCATCAGACAGGACTGGAGAGATTTTCAGGATGAGAGGAATTGGAAATCCATCTGATGGTGGAAAGCAGATTTAAAGTTCAACAGTAAAAATTATTTATGTCATTAAACGATTAAAAACTTGACAAGTAATAACAGAAAGTAGTAACCTAATCTTCAAATAAAGGTCTCATGAAGAAATATTTCTGTGCGGCTCTTCCAAAGATAGATGGGGAAACACAGACAAGCCTGAATCCATGAAAAGCGTCTCAAGTTTAGAAACAAGAAAGTTCCCTGGAATCACTGTGGATGAGGCTTTCAGGGGTGGCAGTGATCCAGTGGAGAAACCACAGGCTCTGAGAGAAAATCCCTCCATGACATCCTCTGCCCCTGCCCTGAAATGGGTCCTCTTGTTCCTGATGACCCTGAGTGCCCCCGGTGGTTGGTGCGGCCCCTGCAGGGAGGTTCCTGTCTGGACTCACCCTGACTTCTCACTGGGCCTCCTGGGACAGTAACACAGGGCTGTGTCCTAGGTCTGTGCCCTGAGCTGAGCTGCAGGGAAAACCAAATTTGTGGGAAAACTAAATTTGTGATGTGTCTCTGGAGGTGGAGAGTCATTTCTGGAGAGACAGCTTGTGTGCTGTGCTATTCCCAGAACCAAAGCACCCCGGTCACCCCAGCCCTTTCCCTGGGGGCTGAGGGATCTAGTCCCAGCAGTCAGCACTCTTTGGTTGGAGAATCCCGAAATAGGGCAGGTGAGGTAGAGGGTCTTCAATAGTCTTGGGCCCAACACTTGCACCTGCACCTGGGACAGGACACCTGGGGAAGGAAAAGTAATGTGGCACCCACTTCACAGACGTCACCCCATAATTCCACCTTCCTCAGACCCAGGAGATGCTCACAGCTGAGAGATGCCAGCAAGAGGAGGAATGACCCGAAGGATTTCATGTTCTTTTTCATTAAATCTTTGACTTTCAGAGAATTATGTCAGTGAAGGTGAGAACCCCGACTCTGCACAGCACAGGTGCTGTGCTTTCCCCTTGAGCCCAGGGTGTGATGTGCAGGTGGGAAGCATGTTTCCATATAAAGATGGTCATGGCTGGCCCCTCTCTGGGGCTCTGGAGGAGGGTGCTGGCTGAGGTCCATGGTGGACACAGCTTCTGTTCACTGACCACAGGTCCTGCCCTTCTAGAACAGGAGTGTTTGGACAAAGGAGAGTCAGAGGGCAGGTGTGTGACAGTAAACACATCAGGACTTCCTTGCCCTCCCAGGGTTTCACGTGGAAACTTCCCGAGGGCACATCCGATCCTAACGCCTAGAGCCCGGCACCTCTCACTTTTCCTCTCGTGCCCTCCCGGCCGCCTCGGGCCCCCCGCTTTGCCCCCGCGCACCTTCTCTGTTTCTGTGTTCTGACTCTGAGCTGCTTCTTAAACAGATGCTGTGCACTTTCTCATTAGTTACACACCAGCTTTACACACTTCATCACACTGTGTTGGCCTTTTCATACAAAGGTAGTGAACACAGTTCCATAGCACGTACTCTGTTATTTTCTTGCTCTATATCATAATTCTTCACCTCTCATCCTATGTTTACAACGCTTTACATAGCAATACCCCCACAAATTTTGGATTTACTTTAAAACGTCCTTCCTTAAAAATTCGAGTTTTGTTTGATAAGAAAAATTGCACTTTAATTTTGATCAATTTTTATATTATTCATTTCCAAGTTATACTCAAACCAATATAATTTGGACATTAATTTATCCAGAAATCATTTGTCATCTATTCTAAATTCTAAAGAATGTTATAATAGGCACATATATGTCTTTTTGGGTATGAACATCATGTCACCACTGAAGAATGGGTGATTTTTCCTTTACAATATGATACTTTTATTTCCATATACATCTGTCTGTTTCTATATCATTTGTGTACTAGTAGGTGGGTGCAGCCATTACAGAATAGCAGACTGAGTGGCTTAAACAACAGAAATATATTTCTCTCAGACCTGGATACTAGAAGTCTAAGATCAAGGTGTCAGCAGGTTTGGGTTCTTCTAAGTCCTTTCTCCTTTGTTTGCAGATGGACCTCTTCTCAATGAGTCCTCATCTAGTCTTCTCTCTCTCTCTGTGTGTGTGTGTGTGTGTGTGTTCATCCCTGGTTTATTTTTGTGTTCAACATTTCTCTCCTTAAGTGTGACAATGATCCCTGACCACATCTTAGGCAACAGGCTACTTGAAATGCTCTTCTCAACTAGTCTTGACCTGTGGGCTTCTGTGTTTGTATTTGCATGAGCAAGTATTGTCAAGAAACCACTACCTCAGATTAATATGAACTCCCTACCCTTGAACTCTGATCACCCTCAATATTTGATCAAATCCATCAAACCTCTTATCACACATGCGATATCTGATCACCCTGGTCTCCCTTTAGCAAGAATCCTTTTGAGTCTATGTAACCAGAATCCCCTTAGCCTATATTTCTTTTGTTAGTAATTTTCAATCCATTCCACCCCACCCTCTTCTTGGCCATAAGACCCCATTTGCCATGCTGCAGTTGGAATTAAGCTAAGTTTCCAAGGCTGCCTCAAATATGCAGCAGTGAGTTTTGTCTTCATTTTTTGCATGAGATTTATATTGGAAATATGAATATCAATCCCACAGCCCATGGCCACATGACTCATGCCTGAATGAAGCTGATCTGTCATGGATATTTTCTCCTAAGTCCATTTGTGCTTAGGGACGCTATACTGTTCTTCAGCCCTATGCCTAGGGGTACTTTAAACAATTGCCAAAAATCACAGGAAAGGGAAAAGCATGGCATTAGGTTGACCCCAGAAAGTGCTCATTTCCATGATGGTAGGTGAAACAAGAAAAGAAAGTGTCACCTTGACTGACCTCAGCTGGGAAAGTGTGTGTGTCTGTTTTGGGTGACTCAAAGAACCGGCCACATTGCAATTTTCCATGAATGAACACGAAATGACAGAAGTTATTTTAGGGTGCTAATAAAAGGTAGCAAGTAAGTGAATTTGCAGATATGGGATCTGTGACTAATGAGGATCATTGCATATGAAGTATTGGGACATTCTGACATTAGTGTCTATACCAATGCAAACAAGCTACAGAATTCAAACTGTGAAGGTTGACTGAAAGCAGGAGGGCGTTTCTCTTCCATCGACATGTACAAAAACAAAACTGAAATGAATAATGCTTAAAAATCTCATGTGCCTTCTCAGGATATTTACCAGTTTCGAGATTCAGACTCACAGGGAAAAGGATGGTGAGCCTCGGTGTTGTATTGAGATCCTTTGATAAAAAGAAAAATAAAGCAGAAAAAACAACTGTAACTGCTGAGCATTAAGTGTGTGTTTAAAATCAACCCTACTTCAATAAAAAAAATAAAATTAAAAAATATATATGCACACACAATTTTGTGAGCATGACATAAACCACAACGATGAAACATTAGGAAATAGAAGAGGGTCTCTGGTGGAGCTCCTGGGCAGGAAGAGGAAAGCACAGGTTCTAACAAGAATCCCCTCCCAGCCCCCATCTGCACCTGCTGCTGGGGCTCAGCCCTGTACTTGTTGGGTCCTACGCGCCCCCTGGTGGTTACGTGCCTCCGCGCAGAGAGGTTTGTGTCTGGGCTCACACTGACTTCCCCTCACTGTGTCTCTCGCACAGTAATACACGGCTGTGTCCTCAGTTGTCAGGCTGCTCAGCGATAAATAGACTTGGCTCTTGGAGGTGATGCTGAGCCGCAACTTAAGAGTTGAGTTATACCACTCTCTCATTTCGTCCCAGAGAGAGTGGCATGGACATATATATACACACTACCAAATGTAAAATAGGTAGCTAGTGGGAAGCAGCCGCATAGCACAGGGAGATCAGCTTGGTGCTTCGTGACCACCTAGAGGGGTGGGATAGGGAGGGAGGGAGGGAGGGAGATGCAAGAGGGAGGGGATATGGGGATATATGTATATGTATAGCCGATTCACTTTGTTATACAGCAGAAACTAACACACCATTGTGAAGCAATTATGCTCCAATAAAGATGTTAACAAAAAAAAAAGAGTTGAGTTATAGTCTGTACTTCGACTGCTCCACATGGTAGTAACCCACTCCTGCCCCTTTCCTGGAGGCTGGCGGGCCCAGGTTACACCATAGCTGGTTAATGAGAATCCAGAGACAGTGCAGGTGAGGGAGAGGGTCTGTGAGGGCTTCACCAGGCTGGGTCCCGACTCCTGCAGCTGCACCTGGGACAGGACACCTGTGGACAGAGAGAACCATGGTGACTCATGGGCTCAGATGCAGCTTCCCCATGTGTTCATGTCTGAATCCCTGAGACACTCACCTCTGGGAGCTGACACCAGAAAGAGGAAGAACCACAGCTGATTCATCTTCTTGTGGGTAAGATTAATGAATCCCAGGAAGTGTCTTCAAGTATGAGGAGATACCTGAATTCAAATGTTTTTTAATCTTCTGACTTACATGGATATTTTCATGTGGGAGGGAACTTTATATAAAAAGTAAAAAGTAGTGAAAGGGGGCCCCTGTCTCTGGGGCTCCCCCTGTGAGGAGGGTGCTGACTGTGCCCTCAGAGAACTCAGCGCCCACCCGGGGTCCCCCTCACATTCCTGGGTGCCTCTTTGTCCAGGAATGAAACGATGCTTTAAGGCTGGTCAGGGAAACAGCTGTGGTCAAGGCTCAAGGCTCAATGGTAGATTTTGGGAAGAGACTTTAATCCCACGGAGGTACATATCTTCGCTTATCAAAAATCTCCACCTCACCTTCAGGGAGCTCCAAGTTGTCAGACACAAACTCTTATTTTTGGTTTTCCACATTAGCTCATGCTTATTTATTGGATATTCAAATGTTGGAAACAAAACATACATGTAATAACCAATTTGAATTCAGACAAATTTGTGTAAAATTCACTGTTCATCATAATTCACAAGACATTTACTGTCTGACTTAACTGGGGTGACCGGTTCTTCACCGGAAACAGCTTAAATATTTTCAAGAGTTGTTCTGGAGGTGGATTTGTTCATTACAACTAACCACACAGGTAATTGTGTGGACAAGGTAGTCATTTCTGCTGACATGGTCATCTTTCCCCGCATTGCTGACTTGCCGAGTAGCCTGTCCTGCTTTTTCCCTGTGCACAACTGAGTGTCTGCAGGAACACCGCGAGCTTCAGGGCTCCTTCCTTGCGGGTGGACGTTGAGGAATCTCCAGGGCTACCAAGGTCTAAGAACAGACAGCTCCTGGAAGCTCGTCAGGACTCCAACATGCTGGGCAGGTGACCTGGTCACAGTGCACAGACTCGCTCCCTCTAGAAGTGTTCATTTCTAACTCTCCCTGTCACAGCCAGTGACATTGGAGCTCAGGGAACACAGTTCCCACCGCACTGGGTGAGAGAACATGCAAGATTTTTAGAAGTAAACCTTCACGTTGAATGGTTTGCAGAGTATGAGGGTGTCATGGTCAGAGGAAAGCCCCCACTTCAGGAAGCAGTTTCCCTTGAAATGTCCACCTGAGAGCAGCTTTCCCGAGTCCCTGGGACACTGAGTCCTGGGACTGTGCCTGAGGTCACATAAGTAAGGGGTGCTGGAGAGCAGAGCACAGCTCCATCCCATCTCGCTGTGGGCACTGAGGATGTGGCCTCACCATCTGCATTTCAGTCTGCAAGGATGTAAACTGGGGATCACGATAGTAACAGCATGTCTGAACTTTATAGTGGGTTTGCCATTAGTGTTGGATGTGTAATCAACGTCATCAGTGATGTTATCTCTCCTGGGAACCAGAAAGACCAATCCGAGTTCTCTTCTCTGACTGACACATTTGTACATGTAACCCTGGCTCCACTCCTTCACTGAGATGTCACACCTGCGGGTCTGGGGCAGATCAGCACTTCCTCAGCCCTGCGATATCACCTGCATATTTACTAATGTAGAACCTGCTGTTTATGAAAAGCCCTTTCCTCCATACTATTTCATGAACATATTCCCAAATGTACCCTATTGCTTCTAGCTTTTTCAATAATATTAATAGAGAAAACTAAATAATAACCTTACTGACTAAATGTAGATAATAAGAGAGTCAACTAAAGCAGGATGAGCAAGAGTCATAGGAAAAGTCAGGACCTGAAACGTGAGCTGATACACTGAGGGAGAGGGGAGGGGAAGGGATGGCATCCAACACCTAGAACCAGGTGAGCCCATTATTCACCAGGTGGAATCAGAGCCTGCATTTAAACAGATACACTGGCATATGACATGGCCTTCATGAGCTAGTAGACTGGAGGAAACCCATACAAATTCCTGTTCACATAGAAGGAAATATAACCGGTATCTTTACGTTTCAGTGGCTGGGGATGTGTTGTTAGGGTCTCTTTACCCCTAGGCAAAATGAGTTAGGCCATAAGCACTAAAATGTTATTTTTCCTTTGTGGAGAAAATTGGAGGGAATTATGTCCGGAGACTGGATCATATGATAATGCTGGGGGGAATATCTATGAGAGACGCCCAATGGGTGATGGGAAAAAGAAGTGGTGAGATTTAAGTCATATTGCTTTGCAGGTTACCAGTGATGACACCAAGAGTTCCCCATCAGGGTGATGGGTGGGAGAATGACGGATAGTGGTGGGCTTCATGTTGAGCCCATGGACAGGTGCATCTGATGGTCTCTGTATTTCGCCTTATCAATGTTCCAGAGCATAAGCTCATAATGGGGTGTGGACTTCAAGAAAGTTTAAGCCAGATTGTTGAGGACATTTGTGGGCTTTGTTAGAATAATTGAGAAAAGAAGAAGCAGGAACTATACTTGGAAAAACAGTAGGGTGAGGGTGAGGGTCAGGGTTAGGGGTTAGGGTTAGGGTTAGAATTAGGGTACAGGTTAGGGTTAGGTTATGTGTTAGGGCACTGTTTAGGGTTAGGGCTAGGGATTGGATAGGAACCCCTTATCAGATATATATTTTTTTCCCTTTTTTTTTTTTTTTGGTACACGGGCCTCTCACTGTTGTGGCCTCTCCCATTGCGGAGTGCAGGCTCCGGACGCGCAAGCTCAGCGGCCATGGCTTACGGGCCCAGCCACTCCACGGCATGTGGGATCCTCCCGGATCGGGTCACGAACCCGTGTCCCCTGCATCGGCAGGTGGACTCTCAACCACTGCGCCACCAGGGAAGCTCTATTTAAAAAAATTTTTTTTTTAATGCCTGACATTGGAAGTTCTACATCTTGACTTTTGGGTGGTTGTTTTGTTTTTGTTATTGGACTATAGTTTATCATCATCATTTAACATATTTCAAACACACACAACACACAATGTTGCATTGTACAGATGTAGTGGAACTCGGTGTATAGTGGATAGCTATGGACACACACACACTTTTTCCCCCCTGTTATTGTGGTAAGTCATGCTGAAATCCATGTCATCGTGACCGCAAGTGCATTTCCCCCAGTGTCTCCCACACACCCATTTGTTGTCTTTGGACGTTGTCACGGTCTATGCAGAGATAGATTTTTATTTCCATTTGTATGGGTTTGAGCGTATCAGCCTTTCCTTTCCAGCTCCTGGGCTTTCCCTGTACATTCGAAAGACTTCCTCTGTTCCAAAGTATGGAATGAAAACCGACTCATGCATTGTTGTTCTTTGAGCACTTGCTTGGTTTCGGTTTGCCAGTCCACGGCTTCCCTCCTTCGCAGGAGCCAGGATCTCGCTCTTGCACTCTGGGCAGCCCTTGCTGGCCACCAGGCCCCGCCGGCGTCTCCATGGAATTTTAACCACCTGGAAATCGCGTGGCTAGTGTTGTCTCCAAGGCGGCAGACGCCAGCCAACATGTTCCCAGCCTCCTCTCCCCGCCCCCGCTCCCCCTGTCTGCTGCCGGGGCCGGTTGTGCAGTGCTGTGCCATGCGAAACCGGGAGCTAAGTGCCACGAGGATGCCTCAGGGCTGGGGCGGACGCCCTCCACCCGCCCCGGGACAAGCTCTAGCTTTCGGGCGGCCAGCGCTGCGTCCTCTCTCCCGGGCTCTCGGGGTCTGTCCCGCTTACGTTCGCGCCGGTTGTCGGCCGCCCTCTGGCGGCCTCTTTTATATCGCCTCTTCCGTCTGGAGCTCTGGCGCCCTTGGCGATGGATAGGACGCGGCCTCCGAGCGTGAAGCGGAGTCCCGGGCGCCCGGCGAAGCTGCCGGGAGCTCTCCGGGTCACGCAGGGGCGTGGGCACGTCATTCGCTCGCCGCGTTCTGGGCGCGCAGGCTCACTGGGGGTGGTCGCGCCGCGCTTCCGCCCGGACGTGGAGCCGCCTGGCCCGGCGTACTGGTACTCACCAGCGCCCCTTGGGCTGCAGGAGCCACCCCGCGATGGCCCGGCGCTGCGGGGAGGAAAGGGAGGGCGTCCTGCACCCACGCAGACGCCCGTGGCGCGGGTGTTCTTTGCCGACCTTATTAATTTCCCCACTCCCTCTACACTTCCTGCTCCAGAGGAGAAGGCCGACCGGTACGTGCTGAGGCCCGTGGAGTGTGGAATGGACGCAGTGGCGGGCATGCTTGAGTCCCGGTGGTTGGACTCTTTCTGATAGATTTTTCGGAGTCGCACGCAGGAGGTGGGGACCGCCCCGGGCCATGAGAGGTAACCTGGGTAGGGTGGCACGGGTCTGGGTGTTGTCCCTCTTGGGGCCCAGTCGTCGGAGGCGCGTCTGCAGAATTTTCCCAAGTCGCCATCGAGAGACATTGAGGGACCGGTACCTGCCAACTTGGGCGAACTGGAGAGGGCATGCCCCGTCCACTCTGCCCCTCATTCCTGGCACTCATCCCCCCGTCCCCCTTTGCTGCCACGCTACCCTGAGATGGCCGTGAGAGCTCAGGGGCTGGCAGTGATGGGGTAGTGCTGGGGACCGGTGGCTGGACTGAGCTGCTGGGGGACCCCTGCAATTTGTGAATAGCCAGCCCCCATTGCTGGGTGTGGCAAGTTTTTCACCAATTGTTGGCGGGTTTTTTTGCTGCTAGAGAGGTGCGGTTTTCTTCAGTGCATGTTGCCAGGGACCTTGGGCTTCTGGACATGCATAGTGCTCTGGGTTTGACCACAACTTTGCACCTGGCTCTCCCGTTGCTTCTTGAGCTGCCTGCCTGGGCGTGTGCATCGGCTCTTAGGTGTGTGTCCAGCTGACCCAATCCTACCTCATACTCCATCTCTGGCCCCTGGCAACCCGAGGGCAGTGAGGCCATGCAGTGTGGGTCCTCTACTCTCATGTGGCTGTGATAACCTCATCTCACAGGTGTCATGTCATGTGTGAGATGTAATATTCCCAGAATTGTTAGGCACTGTCACCTGAGAAGAGGTGGCTGGTGAGGCTGAAGTAGGCCCTGCTGGTGACGGTCTCCCTGGGTCTCCCCTTTGGGGATTCCATGCACATGGATTGGTGGTTATGTCATGCTCTCCAGGGCTGGGGCTAAGTTGAACAAGATGAGGGCTGGAAGTTCAAAGAAAACGGGACCACTCTTGTCCTGCCCTTGAGGCCCTTGCCTCTCCCCCACTGCCTTGTGTGGAACTCAGGAGTGGCGACTCTATCCCGACCTTAGTCTCTTGTCCTTTGCTTCAGGGCATCAGTGTGGCTATGGTCCTCTGATGCAACAGACGCTTTTTTCACCTTAGGAGGCATGCAGCAGACTGGTGGGATGGCTCTCCCCAGGGCACGGAGGGCCACTTGCAAGACCCATCCCACCGCTCTGCTGCATGCCTCCTTGGTGTGTGAGCATGTGTCACCTACTCTCTGTGGTGCCTCTGGAGTTGTACAGGTTGTCCCTCAGGCGCTGAAAATCAAGCAGTGCTGTTTCCTATTCCCAGAAAACCCCTTGTGTCACCACTGTGGTGGTGTGTCCTGTGCATAGCATTCTTGGGCGCCTTGATGGTAAGGTGGCGCACCTGTCCCACTTTCGGGGCAAGTACCTCATTGTGGTCATGCTTACTGTGCTAGAGGGACTGAGGTTGCCAGGTGAATGTCATGAATACCTTTTTGCCAGGATTTGTGTGTAATAGTGGGAGGCTGGGCAGCACAGAGAGGGGCTCAGTCAGACTTCAGGGCTAGGGTTAGGGTGAGGGTTAGGGTTAGGGTGAGGGTGAGGGTTAGGGTTAGGGTGAGGGACAGTTTCAGGAACTTGGTAAGACATGGGTGAGGATATTAGCTCAGGATAAAGTCAGGACTTTAGATATTGACGGCCGCAGGGCCTTAGTTAGGACGAGTGTCAGGGCCTTAATCAGGACCAGTGTCAGGGCTTGATGTAGGGACAGCGTCAGAGCCTAACTAAGGTACGGCAACAGGGCCTAAGTGAGGCCTATCTTTAGGGCCTGATTGAGGGACAGTGTCAGGGCATGACGTAGGAGTAGTATAAGGGCGTCTGTAGTATCAGCCTTAGGGTCTTCATTAAAGACATTCTCAGAGCCTCTTTTAGGGACAGCCTCAGAGCCTCACTTAGGGACAGTGTCACGGCTTACTTTGGGATAGTTTCAGGACCTTGGTAATATAAGGATCAGTGTATTAGCTCAGGATAATGTCAGGACTTAAATATTGAGGGCAGCAGGGCCTTAGTTAGAGACAGTGTCAGGGACTGAGTTAGGTGTAATGTCAGGGCCTTATTTAGACTAGAGACTCCAGGACCTTCCCTGAGTTCCAAAGGGCAGATTCGAACAGTTGCTAATCAGGGATCGAGGGGATGCAGAGAAAAGGGAGGAACCATCAAGAAACAATAGTGCAGCCTTGGGGCAAGATCCTGGTTTTGCCGCAAGGGTTACAGGTAAGAGTATCTTTGAGCTCTTTACCAACTTAAAACCCCCACAAAATAGAAGATTTTAGTCTTCTTTATTTCAGGGAAGCTCATCAAGAGACCATTTGAGGCCAGATTAGAGGGAGTTAGGCCCTGTACACACACTAATCCTTAGGAGCAAGTGTGTTCTTAAACCATTGCTGTAAAACTCCTCACCAGATCCTCCTGCATTTGGACGCATGGTTTTTGAGGGCACAAGTTTTCTGTGTCCCCCTTTGGCTGCCAAAGCAGTAAAACCATTCTTTTCTACTTCCTCCAAACCTCTCTCTCTCTGAGATTCGATTTGGCACTGGTGCACACAGGTCGAGTTTTCGACATCAAATTTAGTACCCAATGTGGGGCTGACTTGGGGATGGCCCCTGTGGGTCCCCTGACTTGATCGGACACTGAGATTTTCTCCATGCCAGCCTCTTTCGAGAGAGTGTAGGGTTGGAGAATTCCTTTAGAGGCCAGACCACCTGGGACCCTTGCCTGGAAAGGCTGAGCCCCAGTCATCCCAGCAGTTAGAACTCTGGGGCAGGAATAGATGGTGGAAGAGGGACCACCCTAGCAGCTGCCAAGGCCGTCTTTGCCTTGAGGACGTTCCTCTGTTCTTCCTGCCTGGGCTGCCCCGAATGTGCTACTCCAAGGGATTATTTTGGGGCACCAGGAAAATAGCATTTGGGATGTTGCAGCACCTCAACCAGCGTGTGGTAACTCCCCTGGCATGCAGTCTGAGGTCCTTTTAGCCCTGTACATTTGGGGGAAACTTGGTTCCCATTTGGGTGATTTTCATTCCAGGAAATCTCATTTGGAAGGTGCACCACTTGGACAGAGGTCACAGGCTAAGTTGAGACTTGGAAGATGATTTGAGTCTTGTGCTGTTTGGTTTCTGTTTGGTTTCTGGTTCCTTTGGTTTGAGGCTTCCGTTGGTGTTTAGGATTTTGTTTTGTTTTTAGTCGGTGTGTGAGTGTTCTATGGTTCAAGCATAAGAAGTGCTTCTTCTTCAGTTCCATGTGATATCCAGTGGGCAAAATCCTGGCAGACTGGTCAACCTATAGTTGTAAACCTAAGACTAAGAAAAGAATGAAATTCTATTGTAATTTTGTCTGGCCAATGTATGGATACATTCTTGAAAAATGAGGAATGGTGGTCTTTGAGTGGGAGCCTAAATGACTATACTATCCTTCAGCTAGAGTTCTTTTGTCACAGGAAGAGAAAGACAAAAGAAGTTCCATATGTTCAAGCATTTATGAAGCTACGTAATAAAGAAAGTGAGCAGCTAGGTAACAGGCTGATGGTACAAAGAGAAAAGAAAATCACTTTGTAGTAGAGCTGGTTGTCTGAATGCGGAAGAAAATAAGGGGCAACATAAGATGGATACAGAAGGTGATGAACATCTGTGAAAATGGAACACTGAGGAAAGAGTTGTGCATGACCAGGATTTTCTAAGATGGATTTTGTTGGCAGTGGGTTAGGGCAAGCCTGGATTTGGTTTCTCCCTCCAAAGTTGTCTTGGAATGCTGCTTTTGATTGTGAACAGCTTGTGAGTTCCTTTGCCTGTGTCTGTGATCTGTATTCTTGTTTGAAATCTCTTTACTTTGGTTCAGTGAATAAGTGTTGTTTGGCCAATTCTAACAGTTCTTTTGATCTCCAGCTAACTTTGAGCTGCTTTAGAAGGCCCTTGAGCCATGTCAGAGAGAAATGTTTGATTAGTATGTTAAATTACATAGAATTCCTAAAACTCTAGTATGTCCTGGTAAAGTTTTATCAGTCATAATTCTAGTTATTTTTAAATGTTGTATGTAACAGCAATAATGGTTTCTTTTGTAATTTACATTGTGGTCAAATGTTTAACCATGACCTTTTAAGTCTTTATGTGATTTATAGATAGTTACTGTTGTGCTCTAACACTTTGCAAAAGTGCTCCATCTTCAAGAAGATCTATGTGAAGGACCTTTTGGCAAGCACAGGTCTCTGATAAATTTCATATCATAATGCCACACTGGGTAAGAAATAAAAAATCTTAATGGAGAATCGGATGGCTTTGTAAACAGTTAACAGAAGGATTGGTTACTGAGTGAACTGGTGAATATGGTTATAATGTTTTTGTTTTTTTGTTACTGGCTTTGATCTGTGTTTTCCAGACACAGGGAAGTCCTTGCCCTCAAGCTACTTAGGACTTGGAGCAATTGGATAAATGACACCTCTGTATGGAAGTGTGGATTTATGAAAGTTACTGTATTGGCTTCATTTTGCCCTGATGTTTAAGAGGAAAGGAAAATTACCTAGTGAAGTTATCAGAATCTAACTACTCATGATGTATCACTGTTTGCTTTAGGTCTACGGCTAAAAGCACATGTGCAATGCTTGTGTGACAATTGGGTATGAACAACAAAATGTATGGCCTATATAAAGCGTTTTCTCATTAACATTCCTCTGAGCATGTGCACGATACCTGATCAGTATTCCCCCAATGTGGATTAACTAGGCAAATATAAAGGAGGCCTAGCGCTGAGGGACGTGATCTACACGTGGGCCAAACAGCTGAATCATTCTGGCACTGAGGGATTGACATTTTGATCATCGATGCTTTCTATTGAAAGACTTGTAATCAAAAGGGAAAAAAACTCTTCACATATTGAGGTGTGAGGAAGTCACTCTGGCTTATACATGGTTTAACTTAAATTTTACTGAGCAAAGTGGCCTGTTTTGTGGCCTTTTGTATATGAATTGTACATCTGCTTTGGCATTGAGGAGGGGAATGCATTTGACTGTCAAAAAGGAGTAACTGTGCTTCAGACATACGAGATAAACCTAAGTGTCCATTGTAGATGTGATTTCGATGCATTCCCGTATTTTTGTTTTCTTTTTTTTTCTAAGTCTTTATTGGAGTATAATTGCCGTACAGTGGTGTGTTAGTTTCTGCTTTATAACAAAGTGAATCAGTTATACATATACATATGTTCCCATATCTCTTCCCTCTTGCGTCTCCCTCCCTCCCACCCTCCCCATCCCACCCCTCTAGGTGGTCTCAAAGCACTGAGCTGATCTCCCTGTGTGTATCTTTTTGAATTCGTGTTTTTGTTTCCTTCAGAAAGATACCCCCAAGTGTAATTCCTGCATCATATGGTAGTTCTATTTTCAATTTCTTGAGGAACCTCTGTACTGTTTTCCACAGAGGCTGCACCAATGAACATTCCCAAGAGAAGGCGTGAGGGTTCTCCTCATCCTCGCCAAGGCTTGTTAGTTGTTGTGTTTTGGAAGATAGCCAAGTTTTTAGGTGTGAGGTGATAATCTCATTGTTCTTTTGATGTGCGTTTCCCTGATGATAAGTGATATTGGTCATAGTTTCATATGTCTCTTGGCCATCTGTACGTACTCTTTGGAAAAATGTTCGGTCCCAAGTTTTAATTGGGTTTTTGATTTTTGGAGGTTCAGTTGTGTGGTTCTTCATCTATTTGGGATATGAACCCCTTTTCAGACATACTGTTTGCAACTATTTTCTCATATTTGGTAGGCTGCCTCTTCATTTTGTGCATGGTTTCCTTTGCCATTGAAAAGCTTTAAAGTTGGGTGGAGTCCCATTGGTTTATTCTGCTTTTGTTCCCCTTGCTTGGGGAGGCAGATCCAGAAAATATTGCTAAGACGGATGTCAAAGAGCATACTGCTTATGTTCTCTTCGAGGAGCTTTATGGCTTCAGGTCTTACGTTGAAGTATTTGATTCACTTTGAGGTTGCTTGTGTAGGTGGTATAAGAAAGGATTCCAGTTTGATTCTTGTGCATGTCGTTGTCCAGTTTTCCCACCACCATTCATTGAAGAGGCTATCTTTTCCCCATTGTATCGTCTCACCTCCGTTGTCATAGATGAATTGACCATATATGCCTGTGTTTCTTTTGGGGCTCTCAATTCTGTTCCATGGATCTCTGTGTATTTCTTTTGTTCCTATACCATACTGTCTTGATTATTCTAGATATGTAGTATAGTTTGAAACAGGGAGTGTGATATGTCCAAGTTTGTGCTTCTTTCTTAAGATCATATTGACTATTCAGGTTCTTTCCTGTTTCCTTACACATATTAGAATTCTTTGTTCTAGTTCTCATAAAATTCCATTGGTATTTTGATAAGAATGGCATCAAATCTCTAGATTGCTCTGGGATGTGGAATCATTTTAACAATATGAATTCTTCCAATCCATGAACACATTATATCTGTCCATTTGTCTGTGTCGTCTCCAGTTTCTTTCATCAGTGTCTTCCAGTTTTCTGAGTACAGGTCTTTTACCTCCTGGGTTAGATGTATTCCTAGGTATTTCATTTTTGTTAATACCATTGTCAATGGGTTTGTTTTCTTAATTTCTCATTCTGAAAATTTGTTGCCAGTGGATAGAGATGCAACTGATTTCTATAGGTTAATTTTGTATCCTGCAACTTAACTGAATTTTCCAATGAATTCTATTTGTTTTGGGGGGGTCATCTTAAGGATTTTCTAAATAAAACATCATGTCGGGACTTCCCTAGTGGTCCAGTGGTTAAGAGTCCGTGCTCCCAATGCAGGGGGCCTGGGTTCGATCCCTGGTCAGGGAACTAGATACCACATGCATGCCACAACTAAGAGTTCTCATGCCACAACTAAGGAGCCTGCCTGCCGCAACTAAGGAGCTCACCTGCCACAACTAAGACCCAGCGCAACCAGAATAAATAAATGAATGAATAAATAAATAAATAAATGAAATATAAAACATCATCTCATCTACAAACAGTGACAGTTTTACTTTTTCCTCTACCGTTGGATTCCTTTTATTTCTTTTTCTCATGTAATTACTATGTCTGGGACTACCTAGACCATGTTGAATGAAAGTGGTGAGAGTGGTCGGGGTTAGAGTTAGGTCTAAGCAGAATCCGCCCTCTTCCCCTTCCTCCCTCCCCATCTCTCTGAGGCCTCCAGGAAGGACAGGACTATTCCTGGGTCACAAATGACTCAGGGAGTTGAACTGGACCACTGTTTCTCTGCCCCCCAGTCCTGGGCATAGTTTTGTATACTATCTCTGTACCTTCTTTGACCAGGTGTCTATTTAGAGCTTTCCCTATTTTTAATGGGGTTGTGTTGTAGTTCTTTGTATATTTTGAGACAAATTCTTTATTAGATATGTTTGCAGTTTTTGTCCCCCAGTGTGTGTTGTCTTTCGATTTTCTGAATGAGGTTTTTCACACAGTAGAAATTTTTAATTTTATAAAGTCCACAGAATCCCTTGTTTTTCTTTCTGGACTGCTTTTTTGCGTTGTATGTTAAAACCACAAAGCTTGTGATGGACATGACCAAGCCCAAGGTCATATCAATTTTCTGTGATGTTTTCTCCTATAATTTTGAATAGTTTTGCATTTAAAACTTGTCTCTGAATCATTTTGAGTGAATTTGGTGTAAGTTGTCAAGCTTGTGTCTACATTCATTTTATTCCATACGGCTTCCAATTCATTGTTCCTTAACTACTTTGGAGAAGCTATGGGATATTGTCTTCATTTGTTTGAGTTTCCACAATTTAATGGGTTCAGCAATTCTGCCAGCAGGGTCGCTGTCTCCAGTGACCCGTGAGGGAGGGGTGGCCTGCACTTCCCGTACCGACCACAGGGTGGCGCTGATCCCGCCTCTCTGACCCACAGCGCATGCGCATTCCCCGCGGACCCAGCTCTGAGCGCAGCTGAGGGCAGTTGTGTCTCCTCAGGCAGCGCCGGGTTGTGGCTGCTGACGGGCGCTCGGTCTCCTCAAGGACTCGCTGGGGTTTCGGCTTCAGGACAACGTGGGGCTGCGTCCTCGCTGACGGGAGCTGGGTTTCCTGAGGACGCAGGCGACGCCGGAGGAACAGGTGAGGAGACAGTGAGGAACAGTGGGGAGAAGCTTCCTGGGGGCGACTGACGGCTGCCGGGGTCCGTCCTCGTGCGACCCAGGAAGGGCTTGGTGTGCAAAGCTGGGTTTTTGGTCAGGCTGGTGTGCGGTGGAGCTGCGTGGGTTATGGGGTGTGCAGTCTCCCCCGTACCGTTTACCGTGGGGCTGCCCTTCCACTCGGTGTGTCCCTGCCCCCCTGGTCGTAACTTAACGGCCCCCTCCCCCGCCAGAGTGCGGGGTGGGTTCTGGGCTCTCCGTCCCGTCCCTCTGGTCTGTGCGCCTGTTTTGAGCCAGTTCCACACTGTTTTGGGGACTGTAGCTTCATGATGAAGTGTGAAGTCAGGGAGGGAGATGCCTGCGGCCCGTTCTGGTTTCTCAGGGTCACCTTGGCTCTTCGGGGTCCTTTGTGGCTCCACACGCATCTTAGGAAGATTTGCTCCATTTCTGTGAAAAACACCATTGGAATTTCAGGACGGCCTGCCTTCCCTGTGTGCACCGCTTTGGGTGGAAAGGACGTTTTAGCAACAGTAATTCTTGCATTCCATGAGCATGGGGAGTCTTTCCACCGACTTGTGTCTTCTTCAATGTCTTCATGAGTGTCTTAAAGTTTTCAGGTCTTGCACATCCTCGGTTAAATTTATTCCTTGGTATTTTGTTCTTTTTGATGCAGCTGTAAATAGGTTTTTTTTCTCTTTCTGATGGTTCATTATTCGTGTTTAGAAATGCAGTTGAGTTGTGTGTACCGATTTTGCGTCTTTACTGAATTCATTTATTATTTCTAACAGTATTTTCTTGGTGGAATGATGTGGAAAATTGAACTTCCCAAATCCCGCTGTTTCTAACCACATCTAAGTCATCCACAACAGGGAAGAAAGGGAAGTTTTTTATATTTGGAAGTTCTAATAAGTCTTTCCACAGTGCCTCTAAATGACATGTGGACTTGGGGTGAGCTGCATCTGGGTAAGGCTTGGCCTCTGTATGGAAGTTTGATGTTTCCTCTGCCTTTCTGGCATGGTTTTGACATGGTGTTTTGCAAAGTACTTGACTTTCCAGTAATTTCAAACGTACAGACAGCTTTACATACAGAAAAGCAAGTCTTGTATCTTGATTAAATATATTCGTAAATATTAATGTTGACATTATTTAAAATGGAATTGTTTTCATAAGTTCTTTTTCAGATTATTTATCGCTAGTATATATGTATAAGATAGATTTTTGTGAATTGATATTTTTTCTATAACTTTGCTGAATTAGTGATTAGTCAAATAATTTGTTGTTGTTATAGGAAGTTTTATATATAAGATGGTGTGATCTGTGTTCTGTGAATGCACACAGTTTTAATTTTTCCATTCACATATGGATGGCTTTGGTTTCTTCCCTCAAAACCCTGGGTAGAACTTCCAGTACACTATTATCAGTGGTGAAGGCCACCTTCCTGGCCTTGTTCCTGATTTCAGGAGTAAATCTTTCAGTTTTTAACATTGAGCATGGTGTTTGCTGTGGCTTTGTATACTACTCTTTTTCATATTGAACAAACTTCCTTTTATTCCTATTTTCTTGAGTGCTTGTGTCATGAAATAGCACTGGAGTTTGATTATAGCCTTTCCTGCAGTAATTGATAGGATCATGTGCTTTGACTTCACTTCTTTATAGTTCTTCAGTACATTGCTTAGGTTTAATATGTTGAACAACCTGACATTTCCAGTGTAGAGATACTTGCTTATGGCATCATGCATTTAATGTTCTGTTGGCTCCATGTTGTTCTAATTTTGTGGAGGATTCTTGTGTTCATATTTGTAAGGTATACTGGTGTACATTTCTTTCTCATGATGTATTTGTGTGACTTGATTAGATGTGGCTTGGTGTTGGTGCTTTGAAGGGTCAGCATTAGGGCTGGAACTGGGTTATGGTTGCCCTAAGCGACCCTGACGTTGCAGCCCAGGCCGCCCGCCTCTGAGCACTGCGTCCCCCCGCCAGCTCTGACCTGGCCCTCTAGAGACTCCCCCCGTCCTTGGAGGGCAGGGCTGACCGCCCCTCGGCCTCCCTCCCCCGCTCTGCCCTTCCGTCCGTCCTCCCTGATTCAGGACACCCCGTCCTCCATGAGGCTCCTGGATTCCGGCCTGGGGGACCCACAAGCCCCCACGAGCTGTGTCGACCACGAGGATTGTCACCTCAAGAGGCCCCGGAAGACGGACTTCCCGGGACCTCAGTATGGGACTTTGTGTGCCGATGGGCCACCACAGAGCTGCCCGGGGTGAGCTGAGGTCACTGACCGGTGTGCGGGCGTCCTCATGGGGGGCATTTGGACCCAGACACATGGGGGAGAAGGCGATGTCATGGCAGAGACAGAGACGGGGCTGGGAGTGGCCTGGGACTGACTGACCCCAGAAGGCGCGGAGGAGCGGGCCCCCAGCACCTTGACCTCGGGCTCCAGGCCTGAGGGGAAGCGTCCCCTGTCCCAACCGCACCCCCCGTCTGGTGTCCTGTGCCGGGGCCACAGGAATCCCACACCCGGCCTGCGGGGCGCGGCGCTGTGCTTGCTGACACCCAGGACCGTCACCGGCCTCCCCCCCTCTGGGCATGACCCCCTCTCCTCCTCGGTGAGGGACCCAGGGCCCAGGACCCCCGTCCCACACTTCCCCATCACAGCAACCTGCCCCGCTCCCCCAGCCACCCCTGGGGCATCTCAGGCCCCAGAAAGGAGCCGCAGCAGCGTGGTGACTTGGCGAGTGGTCACAGGCCACCGCACCCACCCCGAGACCTGAGTGTGGCCATCTGAGAAGGGACCCACAAGCCCCCCGAGCCAGGCGCCCCGTTTCACAGGGCAGGTCCTTTTGCCGAGTCTCTGGAGGGGAATGTCGAGCAGGGGTGCCTGAGGCCTGCGAACATGTGGGCCAGAGAGGTCCTCCCCAGGAGCCCAGGCACAGTGAGCCCGGGGCGTGTGCATCCCTCTCCTCCTGTACTCCACGGAGTGAGGTTAAAGCCCCAGTGACCCCCAAGAAGAGACAAGACACCCAGAGGACTAGACCATCCACAGACCGGGTACTGAGTGTCCACCTCTCCAGGCTCCGAGCACCCGCATTTCCCACCTGCACCCCATCACTCTCCACTTCAGTGTGCCCGTTTCCCCGCCAGGTGAAGTGGACGGCAAACGTCCCGCACTGGTGTTTTCAGCAGTGGAGACGGGGCTTCCTTTCTCTTGCCGGCTGGGGTCTGGCCAGACACCAGGAGCTTCCAGAGGCGCGGGGCTAGGCGCCGCCCTGCAGGGAGCAGCCCTGATCCCGCCCTACAGTGCCGCCTGCTGGTCTCTCTGTCCTCCCATCCGGCACAGTCTTCACCTACCCCGCTGCCTCTGATGGTCCCTCCACACTGTCTGGCGATCAGCCCCTCATGCCCACCGCCATCACCCCCAGCTCCACACCCCTCCTCCAGCCTCAGGGATGACCCAGGACCCTTCCGGGGCTCCCCGCCTGCCCACCCTTGGTCGGTGTCCTCAGTCCACCTGTGCAGACAGGTGAGGATCCCCTCCAGAGGCTCTCAAACGCTTCACCCCTACATCCTCCCCGGGGTCGGCCCATGTCTTGTCAGGATGTTCCACCCTCACCAAGCCCCCAAGTACATGGCAAGGGCAGGCATCAGGCCTGCTGCATGCACTGCTGTGCGTCCTGCTCTATACACAGGAATGACCCTGCCCCAGGATGCAGGAAAGTCAGCCTTACCTCGGGACGTGGGGAGAGGGGCTGCCCACAGGGTGGATGTCAGCTCTCGGCTCATCAGGCAAGGGCAGCCGGGTTCTCGCTCCTTGGACCCTTTCTCACCCAGCCAGACCATGACCCGGCTTTGTTCCCACCCCTGTTGTCCCTCCATTGGCCTCGCTCTTGTGAGCAGAGCAGGACAGTGTGGTCTGTGGTTACAGGCTGAGACACACAGACACTGGCTGACCTGCGTGCACCCATGCTGACCCCACGGAACGGGCACTGCAGCACATAGTGGCTCCCAATATAATCTTCCCATGGTGCCTCTTGTAGTATGTGGACTCCTACAAGGGTGATTAGCATCCCCACTGTGGGTGAACTGAATCTGGGTAGGGCTTGGCCTCTGTAACAGAGTTTGATGTCTGTATTTCTGGCATGGTATGACATGGTTGTTTTGATAAGTACTTTTTTTTCTAGTAAATTTCAAGTGTATAAAAAACTTTAAATAGCAGTATAAAGTTTTCCACCTTCACAAAATACTCCAGTGTGTTTTACCCTGTGAGAGTGGGAGGGCCACTCTCACAGGGAACCAGCATATAACCTCAAAGTGAGGAATAATTATGGTTTCCACATTATAATCCTATCCACAGACCCGCTTCAACTTTCACCAGCTGCCCCAGCTTTGTGGAAATGTATTTTTCTATTCGAATCCAGTTTTCTCTTCTTGGAACCATCACTGGGGCTTTTCCTCACTTAAAAAACTTTGCTGGATTGAAAGTGTACAAGATGAGCATGATCTGGGTGGTTTTTCTGTATGGCTTCTTTCACTTGGGATGTTTTCACTGTTTATCCGCATTGTAACATTGATCATTATTTCATTCATTTTTTCCATTGGGATTAAAAACACATAACATTTACCATTTAAACCACTTTTTAAAAGCTTTTTAAAAAATATTTTATTTTCTATTTTTTGGCTGTGTCGGGTCTTTGTTGCTGCACAGAGGCTTTCTCTAGTTGCGGCGAGCGGGGGCTACTCTTCGTTGCCGTGTGCAGGCTTCTCATTGCGGTGGCTTCTCTTGTTACAGAGCACAGACTCTAGGCACACGGGTTTCAGTAGTTGTGGCACGAGGGCTCAGTAGCTGTGGCTCGCGAGCTTAGTTGCTCTGTGGCATGCAGGATCTTCCAGGACCAGCACTTGAACCCATGTCCCCTGCAGTTGGCAGGCGGATTCTTAACCAGTGTGCCACGAGGAAAGCCCCAATTAAACCATTTGTAAGTATACAGTTCTATGGCATTAACTACATTCACATTGTTGTAAAAATATCCTCACCATCCATCTCCAGAACTTTATTTTCCCCATGTGAAACCGTAGCCATTAAACACTAACTCCCCTCAACCCCTGGCAACCTTATTCTACTTTGTCTTTGGATTTGACTTATCTGCATACCTCATACTAGTGGAATCATAGAATGTTTGTCCTTTTGGTGTCTGGCTGGTTTCACTTAGCATAATGACTTCAAGGTTCATCCACATTGTAGCATGTGTGAGAATTACCTTAGTTTTAAAGGTTGAATCATATTCCATTGCGTATCTACTACACTGTACTTATCCATTCATCTGTTGAAGGATGTGTTGTGTTGCTTCCACCTTTTGGCTATTGTGAATAGTGTTGCTGTGAATATGGGGTACAGATATCTGTTCCAGTCCTTGCTTTCTATTATTCTGGGTGTACACCCTGGAGTGGAATCAAGGGATCATACATTTTCCATGTTTCTGAGGAGCCACCATACAGTTTTCCACAGCGGCTGTATAATTTTACTTTATTCCTTTACATGACAGAATAATGCAGCTTATGGATCTACCTTACTTTGCTTATCCGTTTACCTGCTGATGGACATTTAAATCTTTCCTACCCTGGGCTATTGTGAACAGTGCTGCTATGAATCGCTGGTGTACAAGTTTTTGTTTGAAGCCTGTTTTCCACTTTTTTGGTAAATATCTAGGAGTGGAGTTGTTGAACCACACGGTAATGATATTTTATATTTTTGAGTAAATGCTAAAGGTTTGTACACATAGACTGCACCGTTGTACATATCCACAAGTAACTTTTAAGGGTTCCAATTTCTCTGCATTGTTGCCAACATTTGTTATTTATTTTTTTTTTTTTTGCGGTATACGGGCCTCTCACTGTTGTGGCCTCCCCCACTGCGGAGCACAGGCTCCAGACGCGCAGGCTCAGCGGCCACGGCTCACGGGCCCAGCCGCTCCGTGGCACGCGGGATCCTCCCGGACCGGGACACGAACCCGCGTCCCCCGCATTGACAGGCGGACTCTCAACCACTGCGCCACCAGGGAAGCCCAACATTTGTTATTTTTATTTACATATTTTAAAATTTATTTTAAAATTTATTTTTATTTCAGTGTGTGTGAAGGGGCATCACACTGTGGCCTTAATTTGCATTTTCATCATGACTCCTGACGTTTGACATCTTTTCATGTCCTTGTTGACCATTTGTATATCTTGCCTGGAGAGCAGTCCATGCAAGTTATTTGTCTGTTTCAAAAATTGTATTGTTTGTGTTTTGTTGATGAGTTGGAAAAGTCCCGGGTATATTCTAGGTAAAGAGTCTTATCAGATATATAATGTGCCAATATTGTCTTCCATTCTGTGGGCTCTCGTTTTACTTTCTGGATAGCCTCTTTTGATGCACAAAGGATTGTAATTTTGAGGAAATCCAATGTATCTATTGTTTTCTTTCATTTCTTATGCTTTACTGTCAAATCTAAGAAACCATTGCTAAATTCGTGGTCGGGAAAATTTAATTCCTTGGTTTATTTGAGAGTTCATAGGGTCCTTTCTCGGTACCCACTAGGCCAGGCTTTAGGCCTGGGGCTGAGTCAGTGTGAGGGTTCAGCGGTCACGGTTTAGGGTTATGGGTCATTGTTGGAGAGTCATGGTAGAGGGTTGTGGTTAAAGGGTCAGGGATTAGAGTTTAGGGGTCAGTGGCGAGGGTCTAGGGGTCTGGGGCTAGGGTTGTTAGGGGGTTACGGTTAGAGGGTAGGGTTCTTAGGGTAAAGGTTAGAGTTAGGTTTAAGCACAATTGGCCCTCATTGTCCTCCCCTCTCCTTCTCTCTGAAGCCTCCAGAATGGATAGGACTTGCCCAGGGTCAAACAGGAGTCAGGGAGCTGAGGTCAACAACTGTTTTTCTGGCCTGCCTTCGCCCAGTCCTGGGCTCTGAGAGAAGAATGAAATGTCTGTTCTTGTCTCGGACTGTTTCTTATCCACCTCAACCTCTGTCAAGCATTGGGGAGGGTGTCAGAAGTCACGCATGGTTTCCATCTGCCCTCCTACCTGGGAAGGGTGATGCTGGCCCTACTCTGCCTGGGCAGCCCCAGGTTCCAGCACAGCCCAGACAGGAGGGCACTCAGTAGACATGTGTGAATTTATACAGGACTGGGTGCAGTGACCTGCCAGCCCCCAGATGCTGCCTTATTAAGGGCTGGTGGGGCCCTCCTGGCACTGGAGGCATCCTTTGTCCCATCTGAGTGGGCATGAATAGATGATCAAGTCTCAGGCAGGACAGCCCTCGACCTCTGACTATCCAGGCAGGTATCTGTGGTCCTCTAGCTCAGTCCAGCCTGGGCATTGTCAGGCCCTCATGTACAGTTACGGAGCTGACCATGATGCCGGGCAATTCAAGAGCTACCTGGGCAGTGTAGACATTCCTTTGAGAAGTTTCAACTACCAACATGCATGTGGCTGAGAAAAAGGCCTCCCCCTCACAGCCTCATAGGCTGCCAAGAGAGATAATAATCCTCTAGACATTGGAGTGTGGCCCTGACACAACACCCATGCAGCAGACCATGGCCCTGCAATCCTTTGTCCTTTCAGTCGTTAGAAACTTTGGACATGCATATTCATTAAGAATCAAAGAGCAACTGGACCTCCCAGTGTGAGGTTTACACTGCCACTGCCATTGTCTTGGAGAGCCTTATGCATCCATGTGGCCTCTGGAAAGTCTGCCGATTATGGGTTCCATGGCATGGAATAATTCTTGAGCCTCCCGTTACTTCATTGCACAAGAGTTTCCTTACCACCCTAGCATTTGGTTTCTTCCTCTTAGTAAAGGAGAGAGAAGAAACTGGAAAAGGAGCAGTATTGTTTTTCAGGGATGGGCAATTAATATGGCCAGGGAGATGGCATAACTCAAGGACTTCCACCTCTCAGGGGCAGGAATGAGGTCTGTGTATCTTCTGACGGCACATGGGCTGTTCTGGGCCAGCCTCTGAGATGTGAGGACCTGATGCCCAAGGAAAGAGACTTGAGTTTACCACCACCAATGATCCTGACTTTTCAGCAAGTGAAAGAACTTGCAGTCTTGGGAGGGACAGTAAGAGCACTGGATGAGTTGCTGCAGCCCCTGACCCTAAGTGAACCCCTTTCTTTCTTTTGTGTCAGATTCTGTGCTGTGCAGTGAGCTGTCATTGACATAGAATCTGTTGCTTTATCCCAGCCAGCATCTGTTCTCAGGCCCAAGGGCCTCAGTTTTCCTTTGGGAATTATATCTCACCTGCTTCCAGTCCAAACAGTTGCATAAGGATGACCCCATGTTCCACCCAGCTCGAAGATGGGTTTACAACCCACATCTAGCCAGTCCCATTTTCCATTTTCTGGTGATGGGTCAAGGATGAGAATGCAACCCAAGCCAGATCAAAGGCATTTAAAACCATGACTTTCTTGGAATCCAAGAAAAGGAGAAACTCTTTCTCAGAAAATGGATGGTGAGTGGTTGTCAGCCTAGAACTGCTGTTGGCCCAAGGGCAGTGAGAGAGCCTGTGCCTGTGAATGGGGTCCCCCAAAGGCACTGAGCGGGACAGAAGTTTGCAGAGAAGCAAGGTCACACTGAGACAGTGTGAGCCACTGGACCTGCCAGGTCCAAACCCATTCTTCAACTTGCCACTTGCAAGTATTAATGTATTTCTACCCTTACAACAAATACTAATTTATTTTACTTCCGTAAGTGGTCCAGTCGCTGGGAAAAGAAAAAGTCCTGGTTGATACGTCTGAGTCAATAATCCCTGACCCTTCCTCAGGTGTCCTCACTGGGTAGGCGTGGCTGGGGTAGGTGAAGACACTGGGTGGGGTCATATACTAGGGGAGCTGCCAAACAGCTCTGTCCCTGCTCCTTCCCTGTCCCAGGAGAGGGAAAGCCTGGAACAGTGATAGGATAGCCAGTAGGGGAAGAGGTTCCTCAGTGGTTAATTGGCCTTTTTGTGTTTTCCTTCATTTAGGGTCCATTTTGGTAATGTGTTTTTACAAAGAAATCCCCCTTTTCCTCTAGATTTCCAGTTTGTTACAGTAGGTTTCTCTTATTTGACGTTTAATTTTTCCTGTCTAATTTTCTACAGAATCATGACAAATAATGAACAAATCCTCATACTTTACTATTAACTGAAGTCCCTATTCACGTTCCCTTTGTTATACCTTTCCTTGTTCCAGGATCTGAGAGGACATGCGGTCATCATGTCTGTTTAGACTCTTCTGGGCTCTGACAGTTGCTCAGACTCTCCCTGTTTCCATGACCTTGACAGCGTGGAGGAGGGCTGCTCAGGTATTGTATAGACTGCCAGGCGCTGGGATTTGCTTGGTGGTTTTGTCGTGGTTAGACTTGGCTTTGAGAAAGCAGACCACAGAGGTGAAGTGCTTCCTCTTCACTATATATCAAGAGGACAGGCTCTTAAGGGAACGTCTCACTTATATTCTTAAATTTGGTCACCTAGCTGAGGTAGTGTTTGTCAAATTTTCCCACAGTGAGGTTAATTTCTTCCCATGTCCATCCTGTGTGTCTTATGTAGGAGGAAATCATAATGCAGAAGCCACACTTGAGGAGAGAGGGGTTAGCTTCACATCCTTGATGGACAGCTGAGTGGCTATATACATTGTTTAGAAGCTTTCTGCATAGGAGATTTCTATTTAACACCATTCATCAAAAACTATGTAATTTATTTATACCAGTTGGGACACGTGAATATTTATTGTAAAGTTTTGGTTATAATCCAGCACTACATTATTAGACTGCTTAGTTAATTCTTGCTTTGGCTGTTGAGAGCTTTTTCCATTTGCTCTTGTTTTCATTTTACATAATTTTTCTTTTGTGGGTTTTAAAAATTTTGGGTACTTCTTTACTTTCTGATTTTTTTTTTTTTTTTTTTTTTTTTTTTTGCTGTATGCGGGCCTCTCACTATTGTGGCCTCTCCCGTTGCGGAGCACAGGCTCCGGATGCGCAGGCTCAGCGGCCATGGCTCACGGGCCCAGCCGCCCCGTGGCACGTGGGACCTTCCCGGACCGGGGCACGAACCTGTGTCCCCTGCATCGGCAGGCGGACTCTCAACCACTGCGCCACCAGGGAAGCCCAACTTTCTGATATTTTAAGATTATCCTGCTTCATATATTTACTGTCTCAGTGCTAGCATCAGCCCTTTCTTCAAAGAAGCCTTGTTCCTTTTATTAAGGAATGGTATTAAAAACTTACATGTGGGAGCTAAATATGCTCAGCTGACAGTACATAGAAATATATGCATGTATCCCAGCCGATGCATATACACATAATTATAAAGATTTCCATGTGGAACTATGTGTAGGCTAAAGAGAGTTTATACTGATATCTCCAACCGGATCTGTTATGACATGGATATTGTAACCTTCTCCCTTTGTTTGACTGTAACATCCAACTCCAGTGGTAAGAAACCTGGCTTCCACCATTTGTCATTTATTAAGTTCAGTGCTTGTTCCATTTGACGACTGATATAGTAGTTTCAGTACTGTTAGCTGCTACCCCTCATGGGAAAGAAAATAGAGTCCACTGTGTATGTATGGCACATTTTGTCTTTGGCCTACAGATTCTGTACATTTCCAAAGTTGACTTAGGTCAGCCCATTTGTCCCACTACCAACAGTGAGTTTTTTCATACATTTCTGAATCAGTTAGATTCTTTGTTACGTTCTGTATTCCAGTCTTTGACACTCCCATATCCTAGGTAGCTAAGTTTGAATAGATTGTAAATTACTTGTTGGGTTGTAAAAATCTGTGGGTGTAGCCAAATGCATAGTGACAGGTATTCACCACTAAAGTATCATATGGACTATTTCAACCACATATTCTGTAAACTGTTTACCGTGTCAGTTTTGCCTTTTCTAGAATGTCATATAAATGAGGTCATACAGTGTGTAGCTCTTCAGACTGGATTCTTTCACTTAGCAATGTAAGTGCAGATGCATCTATTTTTTTTTTTCACGGGTTGATGGTCGTCCATTCCTTTATATCTCTGAATACTATTGCACTGCATGTATGTGAGAGGAAAAATAAATTTCCCTCTACACTTCTATGTTCTTCATTGAGATCCCCCTTGTAATGAAAAAGAGATGAACTGGAGAAAAAAACCAGAAGTTTAATATATACCATGCGTACCTCCTGTATACTTGAAAGATACCCAGGAAAACTGAGTCACTCCCTGAAAAGGCCCAAGCCGTTACCTTAAATGCTATCTTCAGAAAAAAAGAAAGATGTTAGGGAATGGAGGCAGCCATTTAAGGGATGTTATTAGTCAAAGCCCAGTAAACAAGGGTATGGTTGTTACACAGATTTACATCCAGGTGTATTTCATTGAAAAGCTTTTTTTAATTTTTTAAACATTTATTTATTTGGCTCTGCTGGGTCTTAGTTGCGGCCTGTGGAATCTTTAGTTGCGGCATGCGGGCTCTTAATTGCAGCATGCGGGATCTAGTTCCCTGACCAGGGATTGAACCCTGGTCCCCTGCATTGGGAGCATGGAGTCTTAACCACTGGACCAGCAGGGGAGTCCCAACAAACTTTTCTTGATATTTAGTCATCATTCAGTTCCTGGTCCAGAGAGGGACATACCCTTACAAATGGAGATATCCTTAATAAATGTAAATGTACCTCCTAAAAGGGCATTTTCTACTTGGTTTTGAAAGATTCTCCTGGGTCTGCTGTTTCTTAAATTAATCAGTCCAAAATAATCCTTTTGTCAAATGGGCATATTTTGGGATGGTGTATTCTGCTCCCCTTGGCATGTATCTGCCCCAATTTGCTTATGAATTCATCTGCAGAAGGACATACTGATATCTTTCAGTTTTTAGCCATTATGAATAGAGCTGCTGTGCATTACTTGATGCTAGTTTTGGTTTGAACACAGTTTTTCAAAGCAGTTGTCTAAATACAAGAGGTACACTTCTTGGATCCTAAGGTGAGACTTTTTAGATTTGGAAAAAACTGCCAAAGTGTCTTCCAAAGCTGGTTGTACATGCATTCCACCAGCACCTTGAGTTTATTCTTGTATGCTTATTTACTGCCTGTTTATCTTCTTGGGCAGGTGTGTGTTTCAACCTTTACCAAATTTTAATGGCGTTGTTGGCATAATTTGAGTACAAATCCTTTATCAGATATGTGTTTTGGAAATAGTTTCTTGCAGTTTGTGGTTTGTCTTCTGGTTTTCTGAATAAGGTCACCAGACCCAAAGTCATGTAGATTATCTTTTTTTTCCCTAGGATTTTTATAGTTTGGTAATTTAAATTTGTCTATGGGCATTTTGAGTGAATTTTGGTTTAAGGTGTAAAGTTTGTGTCTACATTCATTTCATTACATATGGTTTGTAATTAATTGCTCCTTAACCCTCTTTTGAGAAGATACAGTGAGATACTTGGCTCCATTTCAGTTTGGATTTCCAAACTTAGTATATACAGCAGAACTGCCTTCCAGATGAGGCCTCTGGGTTTGTGAGTGCGGCACTCCCGGCACTTTTCTCACAACCCACAGGGGGCGCCGAACCCACCTGTCTGACCCTGGGGGCACAGGTGCATCCTGCCCACAGACTTTGCTCTCTGACAAGCAGATAGGAGCTTTGTCTCCTGTCAGGGCTTAGGTCTCTGGACCATGAGGCATTGTCCACCCTGACAGGAGCTGGGTTTGCTAAGCAACCACTGGTGAGGAGACGCCACAAGAGGAAAAAATGAGCAAGTGTGGAGAGTCCTCCTGTGCAGCTGACTGCTGGGTGGGTGGGGTCCATCTTCAGGGCACTCAGGAGAGAAAGGGTTTAATGTGGAATACTGTGCGCTCTTAGTTAGTTTTATGTGCAGTGTAGATGGTGACCAGTGTCGTTCTTTGGAGACTGGTGTCTAGTATTCCTGGCACTGTTTGTTGATGGCTTTAGGTAGAATAAACTTTTTTTTTTTACATCTTTATTGGAGTATAATTGCTTTACAGTGGTGTGTTAGTTTCTGCTTTATAAAAAAGTGAATCAGTTATACATATACATATGTTCCCATACCTCTTGCCTCTTGCGTCTCCCTCCCTCCCACCCTCCCTATCCCACCCCTCTAGGTGGTCACAAAGCACCGAGCTGATCTCCCTATGCTATGCGGCTGATTCCCACTAGCTATCTATTTTACGTTTGGTAGTGTATATATGTCCATGCCACTCTCTCACTTTGTCACAGCTTACCCTTCCCCCTCCCCATATCCTCAAGTTCATTCTCTAGTAGGTCTGTGTCTTTATTCCTGTCTTACCCCTAGGTTCTTCATGACATTTTTTTCCCTTAAGTTCCATATATATGTGTCAGCATATGGTATTTGTCTTTCTCTTTCTGACTTAATTCACTCTGTATGACAGACTCTAGGTCTATCCACCTCATGACAAATAGCTGAATTTCGTTTCTTTTTATGGCTGAGTAGTATTCCATTGTATATATGTGCCACATCTTCTTTATCCATTCATCTGACGATGGGCACTTAGGTCGTTTCCATCTCCGGGCTATTGTAAATAGAGCTGCAATGAACATTTTGGTACATGACTCTTTTTGAATTATGGTTTTCTCAGGGTATATGCCCAGTAGTGGGATTGCTGGGTCATATGGTACTTCTGTTTGTAGTTTTTTAAGGAACCTCCCTACTGTTCTCCATAGTGGCTGTACCAATTCCCATTCCCACCAGCAGTGCAAGAGTGTTCCCTTTTTCTACACCCTCTCCAGCTTTTATTGTTTCTAGATTTTTTGATGATGGCCATTCTGACTGGTGTGAGATGATATCTCATTGTAGTTTTGATTTGCATTTCTCTAATGATTAGTGATGTTGAGCATTCTTTCATGTGTTTGTTGGCAGTCTGTATATCTTCTTTGGAGAAATGTCTCTTTAGGTCTTCTGCCCATTTTTGGATTGGGTTGTTTGTTTTTTTGATATTGAGCTGCATGTGTTGCTTGTATATTTTGGAGATTAATCCTTTGTCAGTTGCTTCGTTTGCAAATATTTTCTCCCATTCTGAGGGTTGTCTTTTCATCTTTTTTATGGTTTCCTTTTCTGTGCAAAAGCTTTTAAGTTTCATTAGGTCCCATTTGTTTATTGTTTTTATTTCCGTTTCTCTAGGAGGTGGGTCAAAAAGGATCTTGCTGTGATTTATGTCATAGAGTGTCCTGCCTATGTTTTCCTCTAAGAGTTTGATAGTTTCTGGCCTTACATTTAGGTCTTTAATCCGTTTTGAGCTTATTTTTGTGTATGGTGTTAGGGAGTGATGTAATCTCATACTTTTACATGTACCCATCCAGTTTTCCCAGCACCACTTATTGAAGAGGCTGTCCTTTCTCCACTGTACATTCCTGCCTCCTTTATCAAAGATAACGTGACCATATGTGCGTGGGTTTATCTCTGGGCTTTCTATCCTGTTCCATTGATCTATCTTTCTGTTTTTGTGCCAGTACCATACTGTCTTGATTACTGTAGCTTTGTAGTATAGTCTGAAGCCAGGGAGCCTGATTCCTCCAGCTCCGTTTTTCGTTCTCAAGATTGCTTTGGCTGTTCGGGGACTTTTGTGTTTCCATACAAATTGTGAAATTTTTGGATCTAGTTCTGTGAAAAATGCCAGTGGTAGTTTGATAGGGGTTGCATTGAATATGTAGCTTGATTTGGGAAGTAGAATCATTTTCACAATGTTGATTCTTCCAATCCAAGAACATGGTATACCTCTCCATCTCTTTGTATCATCCTTAATTTCTTTCATCAGTGTCTTATAATTTTCTGCATACAGGTCGTTTGTCTCCTTAGGTAGGTTTATTCCTAGATATTTTATTCTTTTTGTTGCAATGGTAAATGGAAGTGTTTTCTTGATTTCACTTTCAGATGCTTTCATCATTAGTGTATAGGAATGGCAGAGATTTTTGTGCATTAATTTTGTATCCTGCTACTTTACCAAATTCATTGATTAGCTCTTGTAGTTTTCTGGTAGCATCTTTAGGATTCTCTATGTATAGTATCATGTCATCTGCAAACAGTGACAGCTTTACTTCTTCTTTTCCGATTTGGATTCCTTTTATTTCCTTTTCTTCTCTGATTGCTGTGGCTAAAACTTCCAAAACTATGTTGAATAGGAGTGGTGAGAGTGGGCAACCTTGTCTTGTTCCTGATCTTAGTGGAAATGCTTTCAGTTTTTCACCATTGAGGACGATGTTGGCTGTGGGTTTGTCATATATGGCCTTTATTATGTTGAGGAAAGTTCCCTCTATGGCTACTTTCTGGAGGGTTTTTATCATAAATGGGTGTTGAATTTTGTCGAAAGCTTTGTCTGCGTCTACTGAGATGACCATATGGTTTTTCTCCTTCAATTTGTTAATATGGTGTATCACATTGATTGATTTGTGTATATTGAAGAATCCTTGCATTCCTGGAATAAACCCCACTTGATCATGGTGTATGATCCTTTTAATGTGCTGTTCGATTTTGTTTGCTAGTATTTTGTTGAGGATTTTTGCATCTATGTTCATCAGTGATATTGGCCTGTAGTTTTGTTTCTTTGTGACATCCTTGTGTGTTTTTGGTTTCAGGGTGATGGTGGCCTCGTAGCATGAGTTTGGAAGTGTTCCTCCCTCTGCTATATTTTGAAAGAGTTTGAGAAGGATAGGTGTTAGCTCTTCTCTAAATGTTTGATAGAATTCGCCTGTGAAGCCATCTGGTCCTGGGCTTTTGTTTGTTGGAAGATTTTAAATCACAGTTTCAATTTCAGTGCTTGTGATTGGTCTGTTCATATTTTCTATTTCTTCCTGATTCAGCCTTGGCAGGTTGTGCATTTCTAAGAATTTGTCCATTTCTTCCAGGTTGTCCATTTTATTGGCATAGAGTTGTTTGTAGTAATCTCTCATGATCTTTTGTATTTCTGCAGTGTCAGTTGTTACTTCCCCTTTTTCATTTCTAATTCTGTTGATTTGAGTCTTCTCCCTTTTTTCCTTGATGAGTCTGGCTAATGGTTTATCAATTTTGTTTATCTTCTCAAAGAACCAGCTTTTAGTTTGATTGATCTTTGCTATCGTTTCCTTCATTTCTTTTACATTTATTTCTGATCTGATCTTTATGATTTCTTTCCTTCTGCTAACTTTGTGGGTTTTTTGTTCTTCTTTCTCTAATTTCTTTAGGTGCAAGGTTAGGTTGTTTATTCGAGATGTTTCCTGTTTCTTAAGGTAGGATTGTATTGCTATAAACTTCCCTCTTAGAACAGCTTTTGCTGCATCCCATAGGTTTTGGGTCGTCGTGTCTCCACTGTCATTTGTTTCTAGGTATTTTTTGATTTCCTCTTTGATTTCTTCAGTGATCACTTCGTTATTAAGTAGTGTATTGTTTAGCCTCCATGTGTTTGTATTTTTTACAAATCTTTTCCTGTAATTGATGTCTAGTCTCATA
This sequence comes from Delphinapterus leucas, assembly GCF_059928025.1. Taxonomy (NCBI): domain Eukaryota; kingdom Metazoa; phylum Chordata; class Mammalia; order Artiodactyla; family Monodontidae; genus Delphinapterus; species Delphinapterus leucas. Next base: position 115,737,725 of record NC_143136.1, read on the forward strand.
GCGTTGTGGTCAAAAATGATACTTGATACAATTTCAATTTTCTTAAATTTACCGAGGCTTGATATGTGACCCAAGATATGATCTATCCTGGAGAATGTTCCATGAGCACTTGAGAAAAATGCATATTCTGTTGTTTTTGGATGGAATGTCCTATAAATATCAATCAAGTCCCTCTTGTTTAATGTATCATCATTTAAATGATGATTTAAAGATCATCATTCATTTTGGACGATCTGTCCATTGGTGAAAGTGGAGTGTTAAAGTCCCCTACTATGAGTGTGTTACTGTTGATTTCCCCTTTTATGGCTGTTAGTATTTGCCTTATGTATTGAGGTGCTCCTATGTTGGGTGCATAAATATTTACAATTGTTATAGTTTCTTCTTGGATCGATCCCTTGATCATTATGTAGTGTCCTTATTTGTCTCTAGTAATAGTCTTTATTTTAAAGTCTATTTTGTCTGATATGAGAATTGCTACTCCAGCTTTCTGTTGGTTTCCATTTGCATGGAATATCTTTTTCCATCCCCTCACTTTCAGTCTGTATGTGCCTCTAGGTCTGAAGTGGGTGTCTTGTAGACAGCATATATATGTGTCTTGTTTTTGTATCCATTCAGCCAGTCTGTGTCTTTTGGTGGGAGCATTAATCCATTTACATTTAAGGTAATTATTGATAGGTATGTTCCTATTCCCATTTTCTTTTTTTTTTTTTATAAATTTATTTATTTATTTTTGGCTGTGTTGGGTCTTCGTTTCTGTGCGAGGGCTTTCTCTAGTTGCGGCGAGCGGGGGCCACTCTTCATCGCGGTGCGCAGGCCTCTCACTATCTCGGCCTCTCTTGTTGCGGAGCACAGGCTCCAGACGTGCAGGCTCAGTAGTTGTGGCTCACGGGCCCAGTTGCTCTGCGGCATGTGGGATCTTCCCAGACTAGCGCTCGAACCCGTATCCCCTGCATTGGCAGGCAGATTCTCAACCACTGTGCCACCAGGGAAGCCCCCCATTTTCTTAATTGTTTTGGGTTTGTTATTATAGGTCTTTTCCTTCTCTTGTGTTTCTTGCCTAGAGAAGACTCTTTAGCATTTGTTGTAAAGCTGGTTTGGTGGTGCTGAACTCTCTCAGCTCTTGCTTGTCTGTAAAGGTTTTAATTTCTCCATCAAATCTGAAAGAGATCCTTGCTGGGTAGAGTAATCTTGGTTGTAGTTTTTTCTCCTTCATCACTTTAAATATGTCCTGCCAGTCCCTTCTGGCTTGCAGAGTTTCTGCTGAAAGATCAGCTGTTAACTTTATAGGGATTTCCTTGTGTGTTATTTGTTGTTTTTCCCTTGCTGCTTTTTTTTTTTTTTTTTCGGTACGTGGGCCTCTCACTGTTGTGGCATCTCCCGTTTTGGGGCACAGGCTCCAGACGCGCAGGCTCAGTGGCCATGGCTCACGGGCCCAGCCACTCCGTGGCATGTGGGATCTTCCCGGACCGGGGCACGAACCCATATCCCCTGCATCAGCAGGTGGACTCTCAACCACTGCACCACCAGGGACGCCCTCCCTTGCTGCTTTTAATATGTTTTCTTTGTTTTTGATTTTTGACAGTTTGATTAATATGTGTCTTGGTGTATTTCTCCTTTGATTTATCCTGTATGGGACTCTCTGTGCTTCCTGGAGTTGATTAACTGTTTCCTTTCCCATATTAGGGAAGTTTTCAACTATAATCTCTTCCAGTATTTTGTCAGTCCCTTTCTTTTTCTCTTCTTCTTCTGGAACCCCTACAATTCGAATGTTGGTGTGTTTAATGTTGTCTCAGAGGTCTCAGACTGTCCTCAGTTCTTTTCATTCTTTATTCTTTATTCTGCTCTGCAGTAGTTATTTCCACTATTTTATCTTCCAGGTCAGTTATCCATTCTTCTGCCTCAGTTATTCTGCTATTGATCCCATCTAGAGTATTTTTAATTTCATTTATTGTGTTGTTCATCGTTGTTTGTTTCATCTTTAGTTCTTCTAGGTCCTTGTTAAATGTTTCTTGCATTTTGTCCATTCTATTTCCAAGATTTTGGATCATCTTTACTATCATTATTCTGAATTCTTTTTCAGGTAGACTGCCTATTTCCTCTTCATTTGTTAGGTCTGGTGGGTTTTTATCTTGCTCCTTCATCTGCTGTGTGTTTTTCTGTCTTCTCATTTTGCTTATCTTACTGTGTTTGGGGTCTCCTATTTGCAGGCTGCAGATACGTAGTTCCCGTTGTTTTTGGTGTCTGTCCCCAGTGGCTAAGGTTGGTTCAGTGGGTTGTGTAGGCTTCCTGGTGGAGGGGACTAGTGCCTGTGTTCTGGTGGATGAGGCTTGATCTTGTCTTTCTGGTGGGCAGGTCCACGTCTGGTGGTGTGTTTTGGGGTGTCTGTGAACTTATTATGATTTTAGGCAGTCTCTCTGCTAATGGGTGGGGTTGTGCTCCTGTCTTGCTAGTTGTTTGGCATAGGGTGTCCAGCACTGTAGCTTGCTGGTCGTTGAGTGAAGCTGGGTGCTGGTGTTGAGATGGATACCTCTGGGAGATTTTAGCCGTTTGATATTATGTGGAGCTGGGAGGTCTCTTGTGGACCAGTGTCCTGAAGTTGGCTCTCCCACCTCAGAGGCACTGCACTGACTCCTGGCTGCAGCACCAAGAGCCTTTCATCCACATGGCTCAGAATAAAAGGGAGAAAAAGTAGAAAGAAAGAATTAGTAGAAGTAGAAAGAAAGAAGGAAGGAAAGAAAGAAAGGAGGGAGGGAGGGAGGGAGGAAGGAAGAAAGGAGGGAAGGAAGGAGGAAAAGAAAGAAAGAAGATAAAGTAAAATAAAATAGAGTAAGATAAAATATAATAAAGTTATTAAATTAAAAAATAATTATTAAGAAAAAAATTTAACCTCCCCCCAAAAAAACCCAAAAAAAACACAAAACCGGATGGATAGAACCCTAGGACAAATGGTGGAAGCAAAGCTATACAGACAAAATCTCACACAGAAGCATACACATACACACTCACAAAAAGAGGAAAAGGGGAAAAAATCATAAATCTTGCTCTCAAAGTCCACCTCCTCAATTTGGGATGATTCGTTGTCTATTCATGTATTCCACAGGTGCAGGGTACATCAAGTTGATTGTGGAGCTTTAATCCGCTGCTTCTGAGGCTGCTGGGAGAGATTTCCCTTTCTCTTTGTTCGCACAGCTCACGGGGCTCAGCTTTGGATTTGGCCCCGCCTCTGCATGTAGGTCTCCGGAGGGCATCTGTTTTTTGCTCAGACAGGACAGGGTTAAAGGAGCCGCTGATTCGGGGGCTCTGGCTCACTCAGGCCGGGGGGAGGGAGGGGCACGGAGTGCGGGGCGGGCCTGCGGCGGCAGAGGCCGCCATGACGCTGCACCAGCCTGTGGCGCGCCGTGTGTTCTCCCGGCGAAGTTGTTCCTGGATCCCGGGACCCTGGCCGTGGAGGGCTGCACAGGCTCCCCGGAAGTGGGGTGTGGAGAGTGACCTGTGCTCGCACACAGGCTTCTTGTTGGTGGCAGCAGCAGCCTTAGCATCTCATGCCCGTCTCTGGGGTCCGCGCTGTTAGCCGCAGCTCGCGCCGTCTCTGGAGCTCCTTGAAGCGGCGCTCTTAATCTCCTCTCCTCGCGCACCAGGAAACAAAGAGGGAAGAAAAAGTCTCTTGCCTCTTCGGCAGGTCCAGACTTTTCCCCGGACTCCCTCCCGGCCAGCCGTGGCGCACTAACCCCCTGCAGGCTGTGTTCACGCCGCCACCCCCAGTCCTCTCCCTGCGCTCCGACCGAAGCCCGAGCCTCAACTGCCAGCCCTGTCCGCCCCGGTGGGGGAGCAGACAAGCCTCTCGGGCTGGTGAGTGCCGGTCGGCACCGATCCTCTGTGCAGGAATCTCCCCGCTTTGCCCTCCGCACCCGTTGCTGTGCACTCCTCCGTGGCCACGAAGCTCCCCCCTCCGCCTCCTGCAGTCTCCGCCCGCGAAGGGGCTTCTAGTGTGTGGAAACTTTTCCTCCTTCACAGCTTCCTCCCACTGGTGCAGGGCTCGTCCCTATGCTTTTGTCTCTGTTTATTCTTTTCTCTTTTGTCCTAACCCAGGTACGTGGGGACTTTCTTGCCTTTTGGGAGTTCTGAGGTCTTCTGCCAGCGTTCAGTAGGTGTTCTGTAGGAGTTGTTCCACGTGTAGATGTATTTCTGGTGTATTTGTGGGGAGGAAGGTGATCTCCACGTCTTACTCTTCCGCCATCTTCCCCCTCTCCCAAACACTTTAATAATCGTAATTTTTCTGATGCATGAGCATGGAATATTGTTTTCTATTGTGTCTTCAGTTTCTTTATCAATGCTTTATAGTTTTCGGAGTATAGGTCTTTCATGTCCTTGGTTAAATTTATTGCTAAATAGTTCGTTCTTTTTGATGGAATTGTAAATGGGATTGTTTTCTTAATTTTTCTTGCTGGTGGATCATTATTAGTGTATAGAAACAAAACTGATTTGTGTATATTGATTCCATATTTTGCAACTTTACTGAATTTATTTTTTAACATATTTTTTGAAGTAATGTGAAAAATTTAAATACTAAAATCTCAGAGTTTCTGCTGCACCCCAGGTAATCCACAGGACCCAAGAGATGGTAGCTACTAATATACTCTTCCCACGGTGCCTCTTCATACCATGCGGACTCCGACAAGGGAAATAAGTATCACAACTTTGGTTGAACGTGGTCTGGGTAAGTCTTGGCCTCTATAACAAAATTTGATATCTGTCTTATCTGAGTTTCTGGCATGATACTGACATGGTTGTCTAGAAAAGTAATTTACTTTCCAGTAATTTAAAATGTACCGAAAAGTTGCAGTAATGGCAAAAAGTACTCACGTTTGCCACTTCACACAAAATGCTCAGTGTGTTTTGCCCACGGAACCAGCACATAACCCCTAAATGAAGAAATCCTGATGTCCACATTATAATTTAATACTCAGCCCCACTTCAGCTTTCACCTACTGTCCCAACTGTATGAAAATGTCGTTTTCCATCCTGACCCAGTTTTCTTTTTCTGGACCCATTCCTGAGTTTCCCCCGCATTTGGACAACCGTGAGGGATTTGAAGCAGACAAGATGAATATGGGATCTAGGTGGCCTTTTCTGTGTGGCTTTTTTCACTAAGAATGTTTTTAATGTTCATTTTTGTAACAAATATCAGCGCTGCACTTGTTTTTCATTGTCATTAAAAATACAAAACACGACTTTAGCATTTAATTCACTTTATGCATACAGTTTTGTGGTATTAACTACCTTCATATAGTTGCACAAGCAAGTTAACTAACATGTGTACCTCCTGTGTGCATGGCAGATACCCAGGAAATTGAGTAACACCCTGAAACAGCCCAAGACATCACCTTAAATACCGTCTTCATCTCAAAGGCAAAAAAAGGAAGGCTATAGTCATTTCTGTCTACATTCATTTGATTGTATATGGTTTCCAATTGATGTTGTATAACTAGTTGTGGAGAAGTCATGGGGTAGGTGGCTTCATTTCAGTTTGAATTTCCAAATTTAGTGGATTCTGCAGGCTTGATACAAGGTTTACAACCTTCATATTGGATCAGGACATCCCATGGTGTAACTGGTATTCATGGTTTGTTCAACAATTAAAGTTCTGTGCGATATGAGTTCATCCTGGAGTAATCCAGGTTATTACTGGAGGTAAACAAATGTTTCTGTTATACATTTGTCCCAGGATGAAAGGACAAGAGAAATAAGACCTAATTTATAAAAGTGCCTTCAAACTAATTGATACTGAAGTATAGTTGACCTACAATGTTGTGTTAATTTCTACTGTACAGCAAAGTGATTCATATATACATACATACATATATACATATATATATATATTTTTTTGCGGTACGCGGGCCTCTCACTGTTGTGGCGTCTCCCGTTGCGGAGCACAGGCTCCAGACGCGCAGGCTCAGCGGCCATGGCTCACGGGCCCAGCCGCTCTGCGGCATGTGGGATCCTCCTGGACCGGGGCACTAACCCGTGTCCCTTGCTTTGGCAGGCGGACTCTCAACCACTGCGCCACCAGGGAAGCCCTATACATATTTTTCATATTCTTTTCCATTATGGTTAATTACAGGGTATTGAATATAGTTCCCTGTGCTGTACAGTAAGACCTTGTTTATCCATCCTATATATAATAATTTGCATCTACTAGTCCCAAACTCCCAATCCATCCCTCTCCCCTGTCTTCCCCTTGACAACCACGAGTCTGTTTTCTATATTTGTGAGTCTCTTTTTGTTCTGCAGATAGGTTCATTTGGGTCTCATTTTATAATCCAGATATAAGTGATATCATATGGTATTTGTTGTTCTCTGTCTGACTTACTTCACTTTGTATGATAACCTCTAGGTCCATCCATGTAGCTGCAAATGACATTATTTCATTCTGTTTTATGGCTGAGTAATATTCCACTGTATATATGTACCACATCTTCTATATCCATTCATCTGTTGAGGGACATTCAGGTTGCTTCCATATCTTGGCTGTTGTGAAGAGTGCTGCTGTGAATGCTGGGGTGCACGTATCTTTTCGAATTATAGTTTTGTCTGGATGTGTGCCCAGGAGTGGGATTGCTGGTTCATATGGTAATTCTGTTTTTAGTTTTTGAGGAACCTCCATACTGTTTTCCATAGTGGCTGCATCAATTTACATTCCCACCAGTAGCGTAGGAGGGTTCGCTTTTCTCCACACCCCTTCCAGCATTTATTTCTAGACATTTTAATGATGGCCATTCTGACCACTGTGAGGTGGTAACTCACTGTAGTTTTGATTTGCATTCTCTAATAATTAGTGATGTGGAGCGTCTTTTCAGGTGCCTCTTGGCCATCTGTATGTCTTCGGAGAAATGTCTGTTTAGACCTTCTGCCTATTTTTTGATTTTTTTTCTTTTTTGAGTTGTATGAGCTGTTTGTATATTTTAGAATTAAGCCCTTGTTGGTCGCATCATTTGCAGTATTTTCACCCAAACAGGGAGCACAGGTTCTGGAACAACTGGATACCCACATGCAGAAGAGGAAAGTTGGACCCTTACCTCCCCCCACCCCATATACAAAATCAACGCAAAATGGACCAAAGGCCTAGATGCAAGAACCAAAATTATAAAACTCGTAGAAGAAAACATGAGAGTACATCTTCATGACCTTGGATTTGGTCATGATTTCTTAGATCTACCAAAAGCACAAGCAACAAAAGACAAAATAGATGAGTTGGACTTCCTCAAGATGAAAAACAGTTGTGTATAAAAGGAGCAAGGAATAAGATAATCCACCATCCAAAATGGCCCAAGATGTTTGCAAACCATGTATCTGATAAAGGACTGTAGCCCAGCAGCCAAGCCCCCGGTGGTCCAGGGGAGTGTCACCGAGTGTCCCTCCCGTCCTCGGTGATCAGGGGATTTCAGGCCCCACAGCACCCGAGGGGTGGACACGGGTCATCCTCAGCACCCTCAGGGAGTGAGTACTGGATGGTTTTGAGCCCAGATGCACTCCCATTACTGCCCTCAAAGGCTGAAGGCTTCAGCACGCCTCCAGAAGGACACAGAGTGTTTGCAAGTCTTTGAGAACCAAGGGGACAGTGTTCACTTTTCTGAAAGGGCATCTTGTTATTTCACAGCATGACCATTTTCCATCTGGCTCTCAGGGGTGCCCTCCCACCTCCCTGATTTTTCTGAGAGTGGCCATGGGAGTTTGGCTGTCCGCAGTCCCCACACCAGGTGACAAGGCCAGTGGGGCCAGACCCTGGTGGTCCTTAGCTTCGCTGGACACTAACTCAGACTCTCAGCCTGCGATTGAACGTGGACGCCCCTGTTTCTCCCCGTCACCGCTTCTTATCTCCTCCTCTGTCTCTCTTCCTCTTGCTTTTCAGTCTCAGATTTACCTGACGGCCACCACTCACAGCTCCCGAAGAGCCCAGAGATTTCTCCTGGAAGGAAAGGTTCTGGAAAATCAGAGGGATAAATAAAGGATGCAGCTGATTCCCGCCTTGTGCTGACGCCCAAGAGGGTGAGGAGAGTGAGTGTTTTCTCATTAGAATTTTAAATCCTCCAAGTAATAGATCATTGGGGGGGCATGCAGTGTTCTCCTGCTCATTCTAAGAATGTCATTCCTGGATTTTAATGTGGTAAATAATTTATATTATAAATATGCAGAGCGGGGTATATCCATTCAAAAATGTGAGAGGTAACTCCAAGGGATTTACAACAAACAAGGACACAGAACCCTGTGTCCAGACACTGGCTGAGAGGCTCCTACCCTGAGCTGCAGTCCCCTGGAGGGCGGAGTGGCCATGACTCTCCTCCCGCAGGTGAGCCTACACAGGTACATCCCACATGGGACCACTGTATTGCAGAATCTTAGAGTGGCTGATGGCAGCAGCTGGCTAGAGATGCGGACAAGAGAAAATTGCCCAGCAGCCTGGGACAACCCTGGGGTGAGGCCTTAGGAAGGGCCAGTGTCAGAGCCTCAGAGATAACTTGAAGAGCGTTCAGGCTGTTCAGGACATCGTCAGAGATGCACTTAGGGACATATTCAGGGCCTTACCTATGGACAGGATCAGGGCATTATTTAGTGACAGCTTAGACTATAAGGGACAGCATCAGGACCTAAGTTAGGGAGAGTGTCAGTGCTTCACTTAGAGATAACATGAGAGCCTTAGTTAGACACAGTTCAGGCTGTTACTTAGGGATATCTTCAGGGCCTTAGAGCCAGCATCATGGCCATAATTAGAACCAGGGTCAGGGCGTTAGTTAGGGCCAAAACTAGGGTGTTAGTTAGGGAAAGAGTCAGGTCATTAGTTACAGACCGTGTCAGGGTTTTAGGTAGGGACAGCGGCAAGTCCTTAGTTAAGAAGAGTGTCGGGGCCTCACTTAGAGGCAGCGTCAGGATGTTAGGGAGAGTCAGGACATAAGAATTTCAGATTCTGAGGTAGAGACAGCATCAGGGCCTTAGTTAAGGACAGCGTCAGAGACTTACCTAGGGACATATTCAGGGCCTTAGTTATGGACAGGATCAGGGTTATACAGAGGAACACCTAAGGGTATTAGGGACATCTTCAGGGCCTCAATTAGCGATAGCATCAGGGTGTTAGTTAGGGAAAGAGTCAGGCCATTATTATAGATAGTGTCAGTGTCTTACGTAGAGAGAGTATCAGGGCCTTAGTTAAGGACAGCGTCAGAGACATACTTAGGGACATATTCAGGGCCTTAGTTATGGAGAGGATCAGGGCGTTATTGAGAGATACATGAGGCTATTAGGGACAGCATCAGGGTGTTAGGGAAAGAGGCGGCCGTTATTATAGACAGTGACAGTGCCTCAGGTAGAGACATCATCACAGCCTTAGTTAGGAAGAGGGTCAGGTGCTTGGTGAGGGATAGGGTCAGGCCAACAATGAGGGACATCTAAGTCTATTAGGGACATCATCAGGGCCTTAGATAGGGTCAGCATCAGGGCCTTATTTAGGACCAGTGTCAGGGTGTTATTTAGGGACAAAATTAGGATGTTAGTTAAGGATAAAGCCAGGAAATTAGTTACAGACAGTGTCAGCTTCTCACGTAGAGGCTTCAAGGTCTCAGTGAGAGCATCAGCATCTCAGGTAGGAGCTGCGTCAGGCCATTACTTACAGACAGTGTCAAGGCCTTAATTAGGGAGAGTGTCAGGGCCTCAGAGAAAAACTTGAGGGCCTTAGTAAGAGACACTTCAGGCTGTTCATTAGGGACATCATAAGGGCGTTAGTTATGGACAGGGTCAAGGTATTAGTGAAAGACAGCTCAGGCAGTTAGGCACACCGTCAGGGCCTTGGGTAGGGGCAGCGTCATGGAGTAGTTGGGGAAAGAGTGAGGCCGTTAGGTAAAGACAGACTCAGGGCCTTAGTTAGAGACAGTGTCAGGTTCTTTGTTAGGGACACTGTCATGGCCTCAGTTAAAGATAACTTGAGGGTCTTAGTTACAGATAGTGTCAGGGCCTTAGTTATGGACATCTTTAGGGCCTCAGTTAGAGGTAATTTGAGGGCCTTAGTAAGAGACATTTTGGGTCATTAGTGACATCGTCTGGTCCTTCGTGCCGACTTCAGTACATCATTTATGGGCCGCATCAGGGCATTAATGAGGGACAGCTCAGGTTATTAGGGACCGTGTCAGGGTCTTAGTTAGGGAATGTGTCAGGACCTTTGTTAGGGAAAGAGTGAGGCCAGTAGTTAAAGACAGACTCAGCGCCTTAAGCAGAGATAGCCTCAGTCCTTAATTAGGGAGAGTGTCAGGGCCTCATTTAAAGATAAGTTGAGGGCCTTTGTTAAGGACAGCCTCCAGGCCTCAGTTAGAGACAGGTTCACGGCCTCGGGACTAAATTCAGGGTCTTAGTTAGGGACGGCATCAGAGATTTAGTTAGCATAAGAGACTCAACATTAGCTAAAGACAAGGTTAGGTTAAGGTCTGGGTATAGCGTCAGGAAATGACGTAGGGATAGTGTCAAGGCCATAGCTACTTAGAGCATCAGTGCCTAATTTAGAACCAGTGTCAGGGCTTCATGTAGGGACAGCATCAGAACCTGACTTAGGGAGAGTGACAGGGACTGAGTAAGGCCTAGAGTCAGGGCCTTAGCTGGGACAGTGTCAGGGCATGCCTTAGGAGCAGCATAAGGGCCTCAGTAGGAACAGCCTAAGGGGTTTGTTAAAGACATTATCAGGGCCTCTGTGAGAGACAGCCTCACAGCCTCACATAGGGACAGCGTCAAGGCTTACTTTGGGACAGTTTCAGGACCTTAATGAAACATGGGCCAGGATGTAATAAGCTCAGGAAACTGTCAGGACTTTAAATATTGATGGCAGCAGGGCCTTAGTTAAGGACAGGGTCAAGGCCTTAGATAGGACTAGCATCTGGGTCTCTGTTAGGTACCGTGTCAGGGCCTGAGTTAGCAAGAGTGTTAGGGCCATAGTTAGGGACAGTGTCAGGGCCGGATTTAGGATGAGCATCTAGGCCTCAGTTAGGGACAGTGTCACGGCCTTGGGACTAAATGCAGGGCCTGAGATACGCAGAGCATAAGAGCTTCCGTTAGCATAAGAGGCTGGAGAGTTGCAAGGGACAGTCTTAGGGTGAAGTTTAGGGATCGTGTCAGGAAATGACCTAGGGGTAGTGTCAAGACCTTAGTCACTGAGAGTATCAGGGCCTTAATTAGAACCAGTGTCAGGGCTTCAGGTAGGGACAGCGTCAGAGGCTGACTTAGGGAGAGCCACAGGGCCTGAGTGAGGCCTAGCGTCAGGCCCTTAGCTGGGGACACTGTCAGGGCATGATGTAGGAGCTGCATCAGGGCCTATGTTGGGTGAGCAGTAGGGTCTTAGTTAAAGACATGATCAGGGCCTGAGATAGTCACAGCGTCAAGGCCTCAGATAGGCATAACTTCAGGGCCTGAGTTAGGCACAGCCTCAGGCCTTCACTTAACGACAGAGACAGGGCTTTCTTAGGGAGAGTGTCAGGACCTTGGTGAGAAATGGGTCAGATCCTTAACTCAGGATAGTGTCCAGATTTTAGTTATTGCCGGCAGCAAGGCCTGTATTAGGGACAGATTCTGGAAGCAGGGCCTATATTAGGGACAGATTCTTAGGTAGAGACCATGTCAGGGCAGTAGTTAGGACTAGTCTGGGCCTTAGTTAGGGAGAGCATTAGGGCTTCTGTGAGGATAAGAGGCAGGAAATTAGCTCGGGACAGAGTCAGGTTCCAGGCCAGGGATAGTGTCAGGAAATGAGCTAGGGATAGCGTGAAGATCTTAGTTATTGAGGGCATCAGGGCCTTAGTTAGGACCAGTGTCAGGGCCTTAATCAGGAGCAGTGTCAGGGCTTGATGTAGGGATAGCGTCAGAGGCTAACTAAGGTACGGCAACAGGGACAAATGAGGCCTATCTTGAGGGCCTGAGTGAGCGACAGTGTCAGGGCATGACTTAGGAGTAGTATAAGTGCCTCTGTAGGATCAGCATTAGGGTCTTCATTAAAGACATTCTCAGAGCCTCTGATAGGGACAGCCTCAGGGCCTCCCTTAGGGACAGCGTAAGGGCTTACTTTGGGACAGTTTCAGAACCTTGGTAAGACATGAGTCAGGATATTAGCTCAGGATAATGTCAGGACTTTAGATATTGTCGGTAGCAGAGCCGAAGTTAGACACAGTGTCACTGACTGCGTTAGGAGTTGCATCTGGGCCTCTATTAGGTACCGTGTCAGGGCCTGAGTTAGGAATAGTGTTAGGGCTTTAGTGAGGGACAGTTCTGGGCCAGATTTAGGAAGAGCATCTAGGCCTCAGTTAGGGACACTGTCTCGGACTTGGAACTAAATTCAGGGCCTGAGTTAGGCACAGCATAAGGGCTTCAGTTAGCATAAGAGGCCGGAGAGTTGCAAGGGACAGGCTTAAGGTGAAGCTTAGGGATCGTGTCAGGAAATGACCTAGGGGTGGTGTCAAAACCTTAGTCACTGAGAGTGTCAGGGCCTTAATTAGAACCAGTGTCAGGGCTTCAGGTAGGGACCACGTCAGAGCCTGACTTAGGGAGCGCCACAGGGACTGAGTGGGGCCTAGCGTCAGGCCCTTAGCTGGGGTCCCTGTCAGGGCATGATGTAGAAGCTGCATCAGGGCCTTTGTTGGGTGAGCAATAGGGTCTTAGTTAAAGACATGATCAGGGCCTGAGGTAGTCACAGTGTCAAGGCCTCAGTGAGGCACAGATTCAGGGCCTGAGTTAGGCATAGCCTCAGGCCTTCACTTAGGGACAGAGACAGGGCTTTCTTAGGGAGAGTGTCAGGACCTTGGTTAGAAATGGTTCAGATTCTTAACTCGGGATAGTGTCTGGATTTTAGTTATTGCTGGCAGCAGGGCTTATATTAGGGACAGATTCCGGGCCTTAGTTAGAGACAGTGTCAGGGCCTTAGTTAGAACTAGTCTGGGCCTTCGTTAGCGAGAGCATTAGGGCTTCAGTGAGGATAAGAGGCAGGAAATTAGCTCCGGACAGGGTCAGTTTCCAGGCCAGGAATAGTGTCAGTAAATGAGCTAGGGATAGCGTGAAGACCTTCGTTATTGAGAGCATCAGGGCCTTAGTTAGGACCAGTGTCAGGGGCTTAATCAGGACCAGTGTCAGGGCTTGATGATGTAGGGACAGCGTCAGAGGCTAACTAAGGTATGGCAGAAGGGCCCAAGTGAGGCCTATCTTTAGGGCCTGAGTGAGGGACAGTGTCAGGGCATGACGTAGGAGTAGTATAAGGGCCTCTGTAAGATCAGCCTTAGGGTCTGCATACAAGACATTCTCAGGGCCTCTTAGGGACATCCTCAGGGCCTCCCTTAGGGACAGCATCAGGGCTTACTTTGGGACAGTTTCAGGACCTTGGTAAGACATGAGTCAAGATATTCGCTCAGGATAATGTCAGGACTTTAGATATTGATGGCCGCTGGTCCTTAGAGACAGTGTCAGGGCCTGACTTTGGTCGAGCATCAGAGCCTTTGTTAGGTACAGTGTCAGGGACTGAGTTCGGTGTTGTGTCAGGGCCTGAGGTAGGACGAGCCTCCATGCCTCAGTTAGGGGCATCGTCACGGCCTCGGGACTAATTTCAAGGCCTTAGTTAGGGACAGCATCAGGGATTTAGTTAGCGCAAGAGGATTGACATTAGTTAAAGGCAAGGTTAGGTTAAGGTCTAGGGATAGTGTCAGGACATGACTTAGGAATAGTGCCAAGACTTCAGTTACTTAGAGCATCAGGGCCTAATTTAGGACCAGTGTCAGGACGTCAGGTAGGGACAGTGTCAGAGCCGGACTTGGGAAGAGTGACAGGGCTTGAGTGAGGTGTCAGGGCCTTAGCTAGGGACAGTATCAGGGCATGACTTACGAGCAGCATAAGGGCCTCGGGAGGATCGGCCTCAGGGGCTTTGCTAAAGCCATCATCAGGACCTCTGTTAGGGACAGCCTCAGGGTCTCACATAGGGACAGCTTCAGGGCTTATGTAGGGACAGTTTCAGGAACTTTCAGTGTCAGGGCCTTAGTTAGGACAAGTCTGGGCCTTAGTTAGGGAGAGCATTAGGGTTTCAGTGAGGATAAGAGGCAGGCAATTTGCTCGGGACAGAGTCAGCTTCCAGGCCAGGGATAGTGTCAGGAAATGAGCTAGGGATAGCGTGAAGACCTTAGTTATTGAGAGCATCAGGGCCTTAGTTAGGACCAGTGTCAGGGCTTGATGATGTAGGGACAGCATCAGAGCCTAACTAAAGTATGGCAACAGGGCCCAAGTGAGGCCTATCTTGAGGGCCTGAGTGAGGGACAGTGTCAGGGCATGACTTAGGAGTAGTATAAGGGCCTCTGTAGGATCAGCTTTAGGGTCTTCGTTAAAGACATTCTCAGAGCCTCTGATAGGGACAGCCTCAGGGCGTCACTTAGGGACAGCGTCAGGGCTTACCTTGGGACAGTTTCAGGACCTTGGTAAGACATGGGTCTGGATATTAGCTCAGGATAACGTCAGGACTTTAGATATTGACGGCAGCAGGGCCTTAGTAAGACACAGTGTCAGGGCCCGTGTTAGGACTAGCATCTGGGCCTCTGTTAGGTACCGTGTCAGGGCCTGATTTAGGAATACTGTTAGGGCTTTAGTGCGGGACAGTTCTGGGCCAGATTTAGGAAGAGCATCTAGCCTCAGTTAGGGACAGTGTCACGGTCTTTGGCCTAAATTCAGGGCCTGAGTTAGGCACAGCATAAGGGCTTCAGTTTGCATAAGAGGCAGGACACTTGCAAGGCACAGGCTTAGGGTGAAGTTTAGGGATCGTGTCAGGAAATGACCTAGGGGTAGTGTCAAGACCTTAGTCACTGAGAGTATCAGGGCCTTAATTAGAACCAGTGTCAGGGCTTCAGGTAGGGACAGCGTCAGAGCGTTTGTTAGGTACAGTGTCAGGGTCTGAGTTAGGTGTTGTGTCAGGGCCTGAGTTAGGATGAGCCTCCAGGCCTCTGATAGGGAGAGGTTCATAACCTTGGGACTAATTTCAGGGCCTTAGTTTGGGACAGCATCAGGGATTTAGTTAGCGCAAGAGGATCGACATTAGTTAAAGGCAAGGTTAGGTTAAGGTCTAAGGATAGTGTCAGGACATGACCTAGGAGTAGTGCCAAGTCTTCAGTTACTTAGAGCATCAGGGCCTAATTTAGGACCATTGTCAGGCCTTCAGGTAGGGACAGCGTCAGAGCCGGACTTGGGAAGAGTGACAGGGCTTGAGTGAGGCCTACTGTCAGGGCCTTAGCTAGGGACAGTATCAGGGTATGACTTAGGAACAGCATAAGGGCCTGGGTAGGATCGGCCTCAGGGGCTTTGCTACAGCCATTATCAAGGCCTCTGTTAGGGACAGCCTCAGGGTCTCACTTAGGGACAGCGTCACGGCTTACTTAGGGACAGTTTCAGGACCTTGTTAAGAGATGTTTCAGGAAATGAGCTCAGGATAGTGTCAGGACATTATATACTGACGGCAGCAGGGCCTTAGTTAGAGACAGTGTCAGGGCCTGCGTTAGGACTAGCATCTGGGCCTCTGTTAGGTACCGTGTCAGGGCCTGAGTTAGGAAGAGTGTTAGGGCTTTATTGAGTGTCAGTTGTGGGCCCGATTTAGGACGAGCATGTAGGCCTTAGTGACAGTGTCACGGCCTTGGTCCTATATTCAGGGTCTGTGTTAGGCAGAGAGTAAGGGCTTCAATTAGCATAAGAGGCAGGACATTTGCTCTGGCAAGGTTTATGGTAAAGTTTATGGATCGTGTCAGGAAATGACCTAGGGATAGTGTCAAGACCTTAGTCACTGAGAGTATCAGGGCCTTATTTAGAACCAGTATCATGACTGCAGGTAGGGACAGCGTCAGTGCCTGACTTAGGGAGAGCAACAGGGATTTCTAAGGGACAGTGTCAGGAGCTTGTCTAGAAATGGGTCAGGATATTAGCTCCGGATAGTGTCGTATTTTAGTTATTGCCGGTAGCGGGACCTATATTAGTGAAGATTTCAGGCCTTAGTTAGTGACAGTGTCAGGGCCTTAGTTAGGAGTATTCTGGGCCTTAATTAGGGATAGCATTAGGTCATCAGTGAGGATAAGAGGCAGGAAATTAGCTCGGGACAGAGTCAGGTTCCAGGCCAGGGGTAGTTTCAGGAAATGAGCTAGGGATAGCGTGGTGACGTTAGTTATTGAGAGCATCAGGGTGCTAGTTAGGACCAGTGTCAGGGCTTTAATCAGGACCAGTGTCAGGTCTTTAATCAAGACCAGTGTCACGGCTTGATGTAGGGACAGTGTCAAGCCTAACTGAAGTACGGCAACAGGGCCTATGTGAAGCCTATCCTTAGGGCCTGAGTCAGGGACAGTGTCAGGGCATGCCTTAGGAGCAGCATAAGGGCCTCTGTAGGAGCAGCATTAGGGTCTTCGTTAAAGTCACACTCAGGGCCTCTTTTAGGGACAGTGTAAGGGCTTCCTTTGGGACAGTTTCAGGACCTTAGTAAGACATGGGTGAGCATATTAGCTCAGGATAATGTCAGGAGTTTAGATATTTATGGCAGCAGGGCCTTAGTTAGACACAGTGTCAGGGTCTGATTTAGGATTAGCATCAGAGCCTTTGTTAGGTACAGTGTCAGGGAATGAGTTAGGAGTAGTCTCAGGGCCTTGCTTAGGGAGAGTGTCAGGGTTGGAGTTAGGTGTAGTGTCAGGGACTTATTTAGACTAGAGCCTCCAGGACCCTCCCTGAGTTGCAAAGGGCAGATTAGAACAGTTGCTAATCAGGGAAGGGAGGGCATGCAGAGACAATGGAGGAACCCTCAAAAAACAATAGTGCAGCCTTGGGGCAGGATCCTGGTTTTGCCTCAAGGGATACAGGTAAGCATATCTTTGGGCTCTTTACCAACCTAAAACCCCCACAAAATAGAAGGTTTTAGTCTTCTTTATTTCAGAGAAGCTCATCAAGAGACCATCTGAGGCCAGATTAAAAGGGAGTTAAGGCCCTGTACACACACGAAACCTTAGGAGCAACTGCGTCCTTAAACCATTGCTGTAAAACTCCTCACCAGATCCTCCTGCATTGGGACGCATGGTTTTTGAGGGCACGAGTTTTCTGTGTCCCCGTATGGCTGCCAAAGCAGCAAAGCTATTCTTTTCTACTTCCTCCAAACCACTCTCTCTCAGATTCGATTTGGCACTGGTGCACAGTGGTCGAGTTTTCGACATCAAATTTAGTACCCAATGTGGGGCTCACTTGGGGATGGCCCCTGTGGGTCCCCTGACTCAATCGGGCACTGAGATTTTCTCCACGCCAGCCCCTTTCGAGAGAGTGTAGTGTTGGAGAATTCCTTTAGAAGCCAGACCACCTGGGACCCTTGCCTGGAAAGGCTGTGCCCCAGTCATCCCAGCAGTTAGAACTCTGGGGAGGGAATAGATGGTGGAAGAGGGAGCACCCTAGCAGCTGCCGAGGCCGTCTTTGCCTTGAGGACGTTCCTCTCTTCCTCCTGCCTGGGCTGCCCCGAATGTCCTACTCCAAGGGATTATTTTGGGGAACCAGAAAAATAGCATTTGGGAGGTTGCACCACCTCAGCCAGCGTGTGGTAACTCCCCTGGCATGCAGTCTGAGGTCCTTTTAACCCCGTACATTTGGGGGAACTTTGGTTCCCATTTGGGTGACTTTTCATTCCAGGAAATCTCATTTGGAAGGTGCACCACTTGGACAGAAGTCACAGGCTAAGTTGAGACTTGGAAGATGATTTGAGTCTTGTGCTGTTTGGTTTTTGGTTTCTGTTTGGTTTCTGGTTCCTTTGGTTTGAGGCTTCCATTGGTGTTTAGGATTTTGTTTGTTTTTAGTCCGTGTATGAGTGTTCTATGGTTCAAGCATAAGAAGTGCTGCTTCTTCAGTTCCATGTGATAGCCAATGGGCAAAATCCTGGCAGACTGGTCAACCTATAGTTGTAAACCTAAGACTAAGAAAAGAATGAAATTCTATTGTAATTTTGTCTGGGCAATGTATGGATACATTCTTGAAAAATGAGGAATGGTGGTCTTTGAGTGGGAGCCTAAATGACTATACTATCCTTCAGCTAGAGTTCTTTTGTCACAGGAAGAGAAAGACAAAAGAAGTTCCATATGTTCAAGCATTTATGAAGCTACGTAATAAAGAAAGTGAGCAGCTAGGTAACAGGCTGATGGTACAAAGAGAAAAGAAAGTCCCTTTGTAGTAGAGTTGGTTGTGTCTGAATGCGGAAAAAAATAAGGGGCAACATAAGATGGATACAGAAGGTGATGAACATTTGTGCAAAGGGAACACTGAGGAAAGAGTTGTGCATGACCAGGATTTTCTAAGATGGATTTTGTTGGCAGTGGGTTAGGGCAAGCCTTGATTTGGTTTCTCCCTCCAAAGTTGTCTTGGAATGCTGCTTTTGATTTTGAACAGCTTGTGAGTTCCTTTGCCTGTCTGTGACCTGTATTTTTGTTCGAAATCTCTTTACTTTGGTTCAGTGAATAAGTGTTGTTTGGCCAATTCTAACAGTTCTTTTGATGTCCAGATAGCTTTGAGCTGCTTTCGAAGGCCCTTGAGCCATCTAAGAGAGAAACGTTTGATTAGTATGTTAAATTACATGGAACTCCTAAAAAGCTAGTATGTCCTGGTAAAGTTTTAGCAGTCATAATTCTAGTTATTTTTAAATGTTGTATGTAACAGCAATAATGGTTTCTTTTGTAATTTACATTGTGGTCAAATGCTTAACCATGACCTTTTAAGTCTTTATGTGATTTATAGATAGTTACTGTTGTGCTCTAACACTTTGCAAAAGTGCTCCATCGTCAAGAAGATCTATGTGAAGGACCTTTTGGCAAGCACAGGTCTCTGATAAATTTCATATCATAATGCCACACTGGGTAAGAAATAAAAAATCTTAATGGAGAATCGGATGGCTTCGTAAACAGTTAACAGAAGGATTGGTTATTCAGTGAACTGGTGAATATGGTTATAATGTTTTTGTTTTTTTTTTGTTACTGGCGTTGATCTGTGTTTTCCAGACACAGGGAAGTCCTTCCCCTCAAGCTACTTAGGACTTGGAGCAATTGGATAAATGACACCTCTGTATGGAAGTGTGGATTTATGAAAGTTACTGTGTTGGCTTCATTTTGCCCTGATGTGTAAGAGGAAAGGAAAATTACCTAGTGAAGTTATGAGAATGTAACTACTCATGATGAATCACTGTTTGCTTTAGGTCTACTGCTAAAAGCACACGTGCAATGCTTGTGTGACAATTGGGTATGAATAATAAAATGTATGGCCTATATAAAGCGTTTTCTCATTAACATTCCTCTGAGCAAGTTCATAATACCTGATCAGTATTCCCCCAATGTAGATTAACTAGGCAAATATACAGGAGGCCTAGCGCTGAGGGACATGATCTACACGTGGTCCAAACAGCTGAATCATTCTGGCACTGAGGGATTGACATTTTGATCATCGATGCTTTCTATTGAAAGACTTGTAATCAAAAGGGAAAAAAACTCTTCACATATTGAGGTGTGAGGAAGTCACTCTGGCTTATACATGATTTAACTTCAATTTTACTCACCAAAGTGGCCTGTTTTGTGGCCTTTTGGATATGAATTGTACATCTGCTTTGGCATTGAGGAGGGAAATGCATTTGACTGTCAAAAAGGAGTAACTGTGCTTCAGACATACGAGATAAACCTAAGTGTCCATTGTAGATGAGATTTAGATGCATTCCCGTATTTTTGTTTTCTTTTTTCTTTTTTTTTCTAAGTCTTTATTGGAGTATAATTGCTGTACAGTGGTGTGTTAGTTTCTGCTTTATAACAAAGTGAATCAGTTATACATATACATATGTTCCCATATCTCTTCCCTCTTGCGTCTCCCTCCCTCCCCCCATCCCACCCCTCTAGGTGGTCTCAAAGCACTGAGCTGATCTCCCTGTGTGTATCTTTTTGAATTCGTGTTTTTGTTTCCTTCAGAAAGATACCCCCAAGTGTAATTCCTTCATCATATGGTAGTTCTATTTTCAATTTCTTGAGGAACCTCTGTACTGTTTTCCACAGAGGCTGCACCAATGAACATTCCCAAGAGAATGCGTGAGGGTTCTCCTCATCCTCACCAAGGCTTGTTATTTGTTGTCTTTTGGACGATAGCCAAGTTTTTAGGTGTGAGGTGATAATCTCATTGTTCTTTTGATGTGCGTTTCCCTGATGATAAGTGATATTGGTCATAGTTTCATATGTCTCTTGGCCATCTGTACGTACTCTTTGGAAAAATGTTCGGTCCCAAGTTTTAGTTGGGTTTTTGATTTTTGGAGGTTCAGTTGTGTGGTTCTTCATCTGTTTTGGATATGAACCCCTTTTCAGACATACTGTTTGCAACTATTTTCTCACATTCGGTAGGCTGCCTCTTCATTTTGTGCACGGTTTCCTTTGCCATTGAAAAGCTTTAAAGTTGGGTGGAGTCCCATTGGTTTATTCTGCTTTTGTTCCCCTTGCTTGGGGAGGCAGATCCAGAAAATATTGCTAAGACGGATGTCAAAGAGCATACTGCTTATGTTCTCTTCGAGGAGCTTTATGGCTTCAGGTCTTACGTTGAAGTATTTGATTCACTTTGAGGTTGCTTGTGTAGGTGGTATAAGAAAGGATTCCAGTTTGATTCTTGTGCATGTCGTTGTCCAGTTTTCCCACCACCATTCATTGAAGAGGCTATCTTTTCCCCATTGTATCGTCTCACCTCCGTTGTCATAGATGAATTGACCATATATGCCTATGTTTCTTTTGGGGCTCTCAATTCTGTTCCATGGATCTCTGTGTATTTCTTTTGTTCCTATACCATACTGTCTTGATTATTCTAGATATGTAGTATAGTTTGAAACAGGGAGTGTGATATGTCCAAGTTTGTGCTTCTTTCTTAAGATCATATTGACTATTCAGGTTCTTTCCTGTTTCCTTACACATATCAGAATAAATAAATGAATGAATAAATAAATAAATAAATGAAATATAAAACATCATCTCATCTACAAACAGTGACAGTTTTACTTTTTCCTCTACCGTTGGATTCCTTTTATTTCTTTTTCTCGTAATTACTATGTCTAGGACTACCTAGACCATGTTGAATGAAAGTGGTGAGAGTGGTCGGGGTTAGAGTTAGGTCTAAGCAGAATCCGCCCTCTTCCCCTTCTTCCCTCCCCATCTCTCTGAGGCCTCCAGAAAGGACAGGACTATTCCTGGGTCACACATGACTCAGGGAGTTGAACTGGACCACTGTTTCTCTGCCCCCCAGTCCTGGGCATAGTTTTGTATACTATCTCTGTACCTTCTTTGACCAGGTGTCTATTTAGAGCTTTCCCTATTTTTAATGGGGTTGTGTTGTAGTTCTTTGTATATTTTGAGACAAATTCTTTATTAGATATGTTTGCAGTTTTTGTCCCCCAGTGTGTGTTGTCTTTCGATTTTCTGAATGAGGTTTTTCACACAGTAGAAATCTTTAATTTTATAAAGTCCACAGAATCCCTTGTTTTTCTTTCTGGACTGCTTTTTTGCGTTGTGTGTTAAAACCACAAAGCTTGTGATGGACATGACCAAGCCCAAGGTCATATCAATTTTCTGTGATGTTTTCTCCTATAATTTTGAATAGATTTGCATTTAAAACTTGTCTCTGAATCATTTTGAGTGAATTTGGTGTAAGTTGTCAAGCTTGTGTCTACATTCATTTTATTCCATACGGCTTCCAATTCATTGTTCCTTAACTACTTTGGAGAAGCTATGGGATATTGTCTTCATTTGTTTGAGTTTCCACAATTTAATGGGCTCAGCAGTTCTGCCAGCAGGGTCGCTGTCTCCAGTGACCCGTGAGGGAGAGGTGGCCTGCACTTCCCGTACCGACCACAGGGTGGCGCTGATCCCGCCTCTCTGACCCACAGCGCATGCGAGTTCCCCGTGGACCCAGCTCTGAGCGCAGCTGAGGGCAGTTGTGTCTCCTCAGGCAGCGCCGGGTTGTGGCTGCTGACGGGCGCTCGGTCTCCTCAAGGACTCGCTGGGGTTTCGGCTTCAGGACAACGTGGGGCTGCGTCCTCGCTGACGGGAGCTGGGTTTCCTGAGGACACAGGCGACGCCGGAGGAACAGGTGAGGAGACAGTGAGGAACAGTGGGGAGACGCTTCCTGGGGGCGACTGACGGCTGCCGGGGTCCGTCCTCGTGCGACCCAGGAAGGGCTTGGTGTGCAAAGCTGGGTTTTTGGTCAGGCTGGTGTGCGGTGGAGCTGCGTGGGTTATGGGGTGTGCAGTCTCCCCTGTACCGTTTACCGTGGGGCTGCCCTTCCACGTGGTGTGTCCCTGCCCCCCTTGTCGTAACTTAACGGCCCCCTCCCCCGCCAGAGTGCGGGGTGGGTTCTGGGCTCTCCGTCCCGTCCCTCTGGTCTGTGCGCCTGTTTTGAGCCAGTTCCACACTGTTTTGGGGACTGTAGCTTCGTGATGAAGTGTGAAGTCAGGGAGGGAGATGCCTGTGGCCCGTTCTCGTTTCTCAGGGTCACCTTGGCTCTTCGGGGTCCTTTGTGGCTCCACACGGATCTTAGGAGGATTTGCTCCATTTCTGTGAAAAACACCATTGGAATTTCAGGACGGCCTGCCTTCCCTGTGTGCACCGCTTTGGGTGGAACGGACGTTTTAGCAACAGTAATTCTTGCATTCCATGAGCACGGGGAGTCTTTCCACCGACTTGTGTCTTCTTCAATGTCTTCACGAGTGTCTTAAAGTTTTCAGGTCTTGCACATCCTCGGTTAAATTTATTCCTTGGTATTTTGTTCTTTTTGATGCAGCTGTAAATAGGTTTTTTTTCTCTTTCTGATGGTTCATTATTCGTGTTTAGAAATGCAGTTGAGTTGTGTGTACTGATTTTGCATCTTTACTGAATTCATTTATTATTTCTAACAGTATTATTTTGGTGGAATGATGTGGAAAATTGAACTTCCCAAATCCCGCTGTTTCTACCACATCTAAGTCATCCACAACAGGGAAGAAAGGGAAGTTTTTTATATTTGGAAGTTCTAATATGTCTTTCCACAGTGCCTCTAAATGACATGTGGACTTGGGGTGAGCTGCATCTGGGTAAGGCTCGGCCTCTGTATGGAAGTTTGATGTTTCCTCTGCCTTTCTGGCATGGTTTTGACATGGTGTTTTGCAAAGTACTTGACTTTCTAGTAATTTCAAACGTACAGACAGCTTTACATACAGAAAAGCAAGTCTTGTATCTTGATTAAATATGTTCGTAAATATTAATGTTGACATTATTTAAAATGGAATTGTTTTCATAAGTTCTTTTTCAGATTATTTATCGCTAGTATTTATGTATAAGATAGATTTTTGTGAATTGATATTTTTTCTATAAGTTTGCTGAATTAGTGATTAGTCAAATAATTTGTTGTTGTTATAGGAAGTTTTATATATAAGATGGTGTGATCTGTGTTCTGTGAATGCACACAGTTTTAATTTTTCCATTCACATATGGATGGCTTTGGTTTCTTCCCTCAAAACCCTGGGTAGAACTTCCAGTACACTATTATCAGCGGTGGAGGCCACCTTCCTGGCCTTGTTCCTGATTTCAGGAGTAAATCTTTCAGTTTTTAACATTGAGCATGGTGTTTGCTGTGGCTTTGTATACTACTCTTTTTCATATTGAACAAACTTCCTTTTATTCCTCTTTTCTTGAGTGCTTGTATCATGAAATAGCACTGGATTTTGATTATAGCTTTTCCTGCAGTAATTGATAGGATCATGTGCTTTGACTTCACTTCTTTATAGTTCTTCAGTACATTGCTTAGGTTTAATATGTTGAACAACCTGACATTTCCAGTGTAGAGATACTTGCTTATGGCATCATGCATTTAATGTTCTGTTGGCTCCATGTTGTTCTAATTTTGTGGAGGATTCTTGTGTTCATATTTGTAAGGTATACTGGTGTACTTTTCTTTTTCATGCTGTATTTGTGTGACTTGATTAGATGTGGCTTGGTGTTGGTGCTTTGAAGGGTCAGCATTAGGGCTGGAACTGGGTTATGGTTGCCCTAAGCGACCCTGACGTTGCAGCCCAGGCCGCCCGCCTCTGAGCACCGCGTCCCCCCGCCAGCTCTGGCCTGGCCCTCTAGAGACTCCCCCCGTCCTTGGAGGGCAGGGCTGACCGCCCCTCGGCCTCCCTCCCCCCTCTGCGCTTCCGTCCGTCCTCCCTGATTCAGGACACCCCGTCCTCCATGAGGCTCCTGGATTCCGGCCTGGGCGACCCACAAGCCCCCACGAGCTGTGTCGACCACGAGGATTGTCACCTCAAGAGGCCCCGGAAGACGGACTTCCCGGGACCTCAGTATGGGACTTTGTGTGCCGATGGGCCACCACAGAGCTGCCCGGGGTGAGCTGAGGTCACTGACCGGTGTGCGGGCGTCCTCATGGGGGGCATTTGGACCCTGACACATGGAGGAGAAGGCGATGTCATGGCAGAGACAGAGACGGGACTGGGAGTGGCCTGGGACTGACTGACCCCAGGAGCTGCGGAGGAGCGGGACCCCAGCACCTTGACCTCGGGCTCCAGGCCTGAGGGGAAGCGTCCCCTGTCCCAACCCCGCCCCCCGTCTGGTGTCCTGTGCCGGGGCCACAGGAATCCCACACCCGGCCTGCGGGGCGCGGCGCTGTGCTTGCTGACACCCAGGACCGTCACCGGCCTCCCCCGCTCTGGGCATGACCCCCTCTCCTCCTCGGTGAGGGACCCAGGGCCCAAGACCCCCGTCCCACACTTCCCCATCACAGCAACCTGCCCCGCTCCCCCAGCCACCCCGGGGCATCTCAGGCCCCAGAAAGGAGCCGCAGCAGCGTGGTGACTTGGCGAGTGGTCACAGGCCACCGCACCCACCCCGAGACCTGAGTGTGGCCATCTGAGAAGGGACCCACAAGCCCCCCGAGCCAGGCGCCCCGTTTCACAGGGCAGGTCCTCTTGCCGAGTCTCTGGAGGGGAATGTCGAGCAGGGGTGCCTGAGGCCTGTGAACATGTGGGCCAGAGAGGTCCTCCCCAGGAGCCCAGGCACAGTGAGCCCCGGGGCGTGTGCATCCCTCTCCTCCTGTACTCCACGGAGTGAGGTTAAAGCCCCAGTGACCCCCAATAAGAGACAAGACACCCAGAGGACTAGACCATCCACAGACCGGGAACTGAGTATCCACCTCATTTCCCTGGAGAGAACAGTGTGTTCACCGGGACTGCAGCTGGGCCCATGTGCCCACAGACACCGAGCTTTAGTGAACCGGCCACACAGCAAACCCCCTTCCAGGGTCCCTTGTGTTACTAGACGCAGCCTTCAGGGCAGGGGGCTGGCCCAAGCGAGGATGCACGTGCTCCAGCGCCGGACACGCACTGCCCGTCCCCCTGCCCATCTCCCGGCCCCCTCCTGCACCCTGTGACCTCACCCCCTCAGGAGCCCTCCTCTCCAGGCTCCGAGCACCCGCATTTCCCACCTGCACCCCATCACTCTCCACTTCAGTGTGCCCGTTTCCCCGCCAGGTGAAGTGGACGGCAAACGTCCCACACTGGTGTTTTCAGCTGCGGAGACGGGGCTTCCTTTTTCTTGCCGGCTGGGGTCTGGCCGGACATCAGGGTCTGGCCCTGCAGGGAGCAGCCCTGATCCCGCCCTGAGTATAACAGCTTCAGGGAATTCTGGGAGCAAGAAAAAAGAAGCCGCGGAGGGGATCCCCTACCCTGCAGTTGGGGTCAGAAGTCGGTGGGGAGGATCTTGGGGCCCTGGAATCTGAAGGGCCCCCCTACCAGGGGAGGGGTGGGAGACCCTGGGTGGCAGTTAATCTGAGTCCAAGGCCCTCCTGCGTAGGAGGCTTCCTAGCCCCGGGGAACCTGAAGAGGCCGGCTCCCTCCTCCCCTCCACCTGCAGGCCTGGTCCCTACTCTTGAGAGATTCCCTAGGGTGGGGTCCTGGTGCTGGAGGTGCCCCTATGCTGTGGCCTCCTGAGTCTCCAGTGAGGATAATGGGAGTGGGGGAAGCCCTGTTCACAGAAAGGGAGCTTCTGCCAGAACAGAGCCTGGGTCTGCTGCCCCCGACCCCAGGTGCACTGGGGCAGGAATGTGAGAGCTAGAATTTGGCTAGAATGCAACTGTGAGACCCTGAGGGGCGAGGATTGGCTGACCTGGGTAGCCTGACCCTGCCGGCCAGCTCTCCCCAGGTGTGCCTGCGTTGAGGTCAATATAAACACCGCTCCAGGCAGCAAGAACCCCTGCAGCTGGGCCTGACGCCATGTTCTCTGCCCCGTCAGCAGTCTCGGGGCTGGGCTTGTGGTAGGGAATGAGGGGCCACGGCTCTGTTGGTGGCCCGGTGTGAGTGGGGCTCTGCTGGACTTTCTGCAGGAGTTGCTGGGCTGCCACCTGCTAAAGGACAGGATGTGTCACCCATACCTTCTGCTGGAATTTCTCCCTGGGCAGAGGTGAGGAAGGAAAAACGCAGTGGGGGCCGGGAGAGGAGGGGTATCTCAGGCAGGGAAATGGAAAGCTTCCAGAAGAGTGCCCAGGGCCAGGACCATCCTGGCTGGCCTGCAGGCACCAAGTCGGCCTGCGTGCTGTGGCTGGTGTGACTCCAAGCCCTTTCCTCTAGGCTTTCAAGTCCTTGCACACATTCAGGTGTTTTACCTGGAAGGGTGGGAACAGTTCAGCAGCAGCTGGCCTGGGGCTCAGCTCACGTTTACTCACAGACGCCTCGGCACCGTCCCCCAGCCTTGCAATGAGGACACTCCTTGCGGGGGAGCTGCTGGCTGCATGGGAGTCGATTCCCCGCCTCTGACCAACTTCAGAATTGTTTACCACTGGAGCAAGTGCCCTGATAGGGTTTTCATCTGTATAACTAGTGGGTTTTTGATTAGCAACGTGAAGGGTGACATCAGAAGTCCTGAATCAGGATGGAAATACTTATCCCGAACAGGTACAGGCGTAAAAACCTGGGGAGGCCGTGTGCAGCCGGCACCCTTAGGGATGGGCTTCTGACTGACCCTTCAACGTTCTGTTGTCCAGCCACTGCTTTAGTATTTCTGAGTCCCAATGCTGACCGTAAGGGTTCTGTAACCCAGCCTCTGTGGGCCTTTAATAAGGCCCGCACTCCAGGATCCTACAGAGCAGGGTCTGTGTGACCATTCTGTGGCTTCTGTAACAAATGACCACAAGCTGGGTGGTTCAAAACAACAGGAATTCATCCTCCCCCAGTCCTGGAGACCAGACATCTGAGATCAAGGTGTTGCAGGACAGAAGTCTCTCCAAAGGCTCCAGGATAGGGTTCTTCCTGCCTTTTCCAGCTTTTGGGGGCTCCAGGCATTCCCAGGCTTGCGGCTGCATCCCTCCCGTCTCTGCCTCTGTCTTCACGTGGCTTCTCCTCTGTGTCTGTGTTTCTCCTCTTTTGTCTCTCATAAGGACTTTCTCAGTTGGATTGAGGACCACCCTAACCCAGGATGACCTCACTTCGAGCTCTTTAACTACATATAGAAAGACCCTTTTCCCAGATATGGTCCTGTTCACGTGTTCTGAGGGGTGCACATCTTTCGGGGCCAGCATTCAACCCATTGCCTGTGTATAAAATAACCCTCATTTTAGGAGATCGCCAAGGTCTCGTATAGACTGGCACAGACAGCAGCCATGTGGGTGTGGTCTGGGCAGAGTGAGGACCCTGGAATCACCTGGAAAGGATGGAGTCCTGGCTGCATTAGGTGAGCTCTTCTACCACGGGGCACGTGGAAACAGCCACTCCACCCTGTCCGTGGAAAGGGACCCAGTGCCGAGTCCAGAAATGGTTATATTGGAAAGCTGGCTCTCCTGGGATTTCATCATCAATAGCATCATGTGACCAATAACTACGGGCTTGGAATCGTTTTCTGTCACGTGATGACAGCACTGTCTCTTTAGGCTCATCCAGCCTAGAATAGGAACGTTTGAAGGAGAAGAGTTTGGGAGATTGTAAAGCTTGGTTGTCAAGGAAACTTCTCCCTTAAACTGAAGGCAGGGCTGGGAGAGCTGAACTCCAGGGACCTTTTAAAGGGGCTTCTCTGAAGCACCGTCACCTGAGAGGTGGTCTCAGCGTGAGCTGGGGTTTGAGAAAAGTGTGATGAGATGAAGCCTGACTTTCTGTGACAGCTGGGGAGGGGTTTGTAAAGCACCTTGGCTTTTAAGGTAAAGTTTGTTGCTGGAACAAAGTGTCTCCCCAAACTGGGCTGGAGCTCAAGATGTGTGTGTCCCCTTCTTGTGAGAGTCCAGGGCAGGTGAGTGTCAGGTCCCAGGCTCTGGCCCCCTTGTTTCTCCTCCCTGCTTCCAGGTGAGGTCTCCAACCAGCAGGGTGCAGTGACCAGCTGGGCTTCATGCCCTCTGTTGTAGGATGCAGGCTGGCCAAGTCCCTCACCAACTTCACCTGTTTCCCTTGGTAACAGGAGACACTACGCCCCAGCTGGAAGGGGTGGGAAGGCTGGGAGGTGCAGGGTAGCTGTGAACAGGAAAAAGGGAAATGGGTTCTGATGGCCAGCCGCACGGCCCTGTTGTGACGGTCACCTGGACGGTAGCGCACAGACACTGGGTCCTGTGAAGCTTCAGTGCTTTGTGGTTCTGGAAATCCTATGGGAGACGGTCCACAGCAGGTGAAGCTAATGCTCTCAGTGGAGCTGGTGAAGCCCAAGATCTGCAGTTCAGACTGAAGGTGCCGATGTACATACAGGACAAAACCATCTCGTGTGCTTGGACTTCAGGCACGTTTAACATGAATGCAGCCATGTTAATGCCTAGCATCTTCTATCTTGTGCCTCCCCTCAGGGACCCCCTCCTCAGTTCCTGGGGTTCCTGTAACCCACGTACAGGGGGATGGAGAGCGGGCTGTGTCCAGTCTGAGCCCTGAGTTAACCCTGCGGGTGAGTCTGCTCAGGACCGCCGTAACAAATAGCACAGACAGGGCAGCTTGGGTAACAGACCTATCTCCCAGTCCTGGATGCTGTCGGAGATCAAGGTGTGTGCACGCTGGCTTCTCCTGAGGCCTCTGTCCTTGGTGCTTAGACAGCCATCTTCTCCCCAGGTCCTCACGTGGTCTCCCCCTGTGCCTATCTGTGTCCTTACCTCTTCTTGTAGGACATCAATGCTATTGGATTAGGATCCACCCTAGTGACCTCATTTTTACCTTGATCACCTCTTTAAAAATCCCATCTCCAAATACAGCCACATCCTGGGGTCCTGGGGGTTAGGGATTCAGCATGTGAATTTGGAGGGACGTGACTGAGCCTATACCATCCTCCTTAGGAACCAAGTGTGCTTCAGTCCTTCCTTCCCTCAAGTCACACGAGTTGATGTAATGGCTCAAGGAGAGGCCACTCGTGCAGAGTTTGTGTCCCAGCTGGGGAACCCTTCTCTGCTGTCTCTGATCAGGCCGTGGCAGTGCCGGCCCAGTCCTGAGGTGAGCAGTTCTGGGGTTTCCTGCTGTGTCGCCCGGCCTGCTGAGGTGCTCATTGTCAGGGAACTCAGGAGCCAGCAGCCTAGTGGGGATGCCGGGGACTCTCAGGGCCTTGGCAGATGTCTCTCCCGGCAGATACCCTAGCGAAAGTGGGGAAACATTTGGGGGATTACAGGCGGGAGAGGGTCAGTCTCGTTTATGCTTCAGAAAGACCAGGTTGGGGTGGGATGTGAGACGCACCGTGCGGGCAGGCAGCTTTGTCAGGCCTGATGGAGGAACCAGGCACCAGATGGGGCTTGGGCCAGGGCTGTGGGCGTAGAGCGGAATTAGTGTGGGAACTGGCCACAGACTGTTGTCGAAATCTCAGCTTCCCTGTGCACCGAGGCCAAACAGAAACACGGAGACAGGGATTTTGGAGGAAGAGAGAGATGGCTTTATGTTTCTGCCAGGCAGAAGGAAAGACACAGCTGGCTAGCACCTCAAGAACTGGGCACCCCCCCTCCTTGAGAATCAGGGAAAATTTTATGCGTGGGGCTCTCGCAGTCCGGCGTATAGGATGAGGATAAAAGTAGTGAAGGTCTTGCATTCTTCCTTTCCTTTGCATTATTTCAAAACAGTCATAGCTGGCATCAGGCTGCCTGGTAGTTGGGGTCCAGCAGTCTGGTAATTGCATACATTTGCCTCTGGTTTATCGGTGGTGACCTCGTTTCTGAAATGCAAAAACTATAGGGGGTGATTTGTTATGAGGGTCGAATAGAATGTAAGTGCTGGATATAATAAGGTTAGGGAGTGAGAGGCAGGGGATGTAACTCACACAGAGTCAGGGGTGATGGGTGCTAAATGTAAATTACAAAGTGTCAAGGAGTGAGGTTAGCTTTGAAAAGTACAAATCTAATTATTACAGATGAGTGACAAAGTAAAACAAGGAGTGATGAACACTTTCAGGCCAGGTTATGTTTCTTCTCTAGCCTGTTCGCTGTTCCCTTTGTTTTCCTTGTTCTCAGGGGAAGGAAAACTTCATTTCTACTTTTGCTGCAACAAGACTGGAGGAGCAGATGACAGCCACTGGGGCAAAAGGAGGGTGGGAGCCTGGGAGGCCCCAGTGTTACTGAACAAAACATGGGTCGGCTTGCCCGAGTGCAGTAAAGCCAGTCTACTGACACCGGGTGTGGTGAAGGAAAGTGCAGCTTTAATTGTAAAAGTGCCAATACAAGGAGGCCAGGTGGCTTGTGCTCTAAAACCCCAAGCTCCCTGAAGGATTTCAGTAAAGCAATATTAAAGGCCAGGTGAAGGAGGGGCGTCGCAGGGTATGTGATCAGCTGGTGCACAATTCTCTGGTTGATGGTGAGGTAACAGGCGGTTAACATTATAAATTCTTAGGCGCCAGAAGCTGCGGGGCTACCTGTTCATGATCATCAAGTAGTTAATTTCTTCCACTTGGTGGTGGTTTTAGCATCTGTAAAACAACTCAGGAAGCGTGCATCAGGTACTGTTATCCAGGCACTTCAGAGAGGAGCTACAGCAGAGCATGTGGGGGAGGGGTCTGTCCTGGGAAGGCCCAGTAGGGTCCTGCTTGGTTACACCCGGTGCCTGGGATCGGCAGCCTGGGAAGGTGGGGCTGCTCCTGGGTGTGGGGAGCTGTGGGCCCAGTCCTCTGAGGGGCCTGTTAGCCCCCAAGGTGAGATGAGGGTGCAGTGGCTGGACAGAGGCGTCTGGCCTGGGAGAGGGGTCCAGGCTGGAAACGTCACGGGCATCATCACAGGGAGGGAGAGGAAAGGCCAGTGGGGGCAGGTAGGTCACAGCAGACTATGTGCAGGTGACTGCGGTCCTGGTGGAAGCAACTCAGAGCCACAAAGGAGTGGCCGTCAGGGGCTCAGCTGCATTCTCCTGTTCCTTTGTAAAACTGCTGTGTCAGAGTTTGAGGCACTGCCAGGAGACGTCAGGGCCCAGTGCTGCCATGGCTTCATCAAAGGGCCCAGGTGGAAGAGAACCACTGCAGGCTCCGCCCATATCCGCACCGGGAATGAACCCCATCGGGGCTCTTGGGCTCACAGACTTGAGGGAACCTCTGTCCTCAGGACCAGTCTTCCTCCCTCTTCTCACCTGCTGGTCAGAGGCCCAGGAACCCCCAACCTGGCTCCACACCCAGGGCCTGGATTCAGAGGCCCAGGAACCCCCAACCTGGCTCCACCCTCAGGGCCTGGATTCTGGGACAGCTTAGGGTAAGCAAGACCCTCATGCTCCTTTATCTGCCCGGGGGGGAGATGTTGACTGATTATGGAGGGCTGAATGTTTCCAGCAGGTATGGGTGGAAAGATGGGGTGGGAAATTCCTATGTCTGCAGGGTCTTCCCAGCATGAAGATCTGTGTGTTTTCCCCGGCCAGTCAACATCCTCCCAGGAAGCCTATATCCAGGATTACGAGGGCAGAGGCTCTCCCCTTGCTTATCTGTAACTTCCCACTCCCACAGCAAGGCTGTGGCTGGCTCCCTGGCTCCCACCATCTGCCATTTATCTGTGCATTGCTCCTTTCCAGGTTACATGTGCAGAGGTTTCAGAATTGTTAGCTACTACACCCTGGAAAGAACTTCCTAGAATAAAGCCCACTGTTTATATACGGTCCATTTTGCCTTTAGTCTACAGATCCCATTCATTTCCAAAGGTGACTTAGGTCAGCACCTTTTATCCCATCCCGTACAGTGAGTTGTTTCCATATATTTCTAATACAATTAGATTCTGTGACATTATGTATTCCATCCTCCAACATTCCTACATCCTAAATAACTAAATTTGAATAGATTATGATTGGCCCCTTGGGCTATGCACATCTGTGGGCTTAGACAAATGCATAGTGACAGGCATCCACCCTAGAGTATCACATGGACTACTTCAAACCCCCACCCCATGATCTGCTTATCATCTACGTAGCTTTGCCTTTCCCGGAATGTCGTCAATGGGGTCATGCTGTGTGCAGCCTCCGCAGACTGGAGTCTTTCACTTAGCAGTGTATACTGAAGATTTATCCATGTCTTTCCATAGGTTGGTGGTGCATTCTCTTCTGCTGAGTAGTATTCCACTGCACGTGTACGGGAGGAAGAACAACTTTCCCTCTACTTTTCTAGGTTCTTGGTTGAGGCCGCCCCCGCCCCTGTAATAAAAGACAGATTACCAGGAGAAAAGCTGAAGTTTAATAACATGTATACCTTCTGAATACAGGGGGGATACCACGGGAAACTGAGTCAGGCCCTGAAATGACCAAAACCATCCCCTTAAATACTGTCTTCAGCTAAAAACAGAAGAAAGATGCTGGGGAAGTGGGGAAGGCCAGTTATGGCAGCTTATCATGCAAAGCACAGTAAACAAGGGTATGACTGTTTGCACATTTAAGTCAGGACTTCCCCTTTGAAAAGAGTTACTTAATATTTAATTATCCTTTTATTTTTGGTGCAAAGAGGGACATACCCTTATAATTGGAGATTTCCCTGTTGTAAATGTCCTTCATAAAACGGCAATCTCAGTTTTCTGAGATTTTTTAAAAAAATTATTATTTTTGGCTGCATTGGGTCTTCGTTGCCGCGTGCAGGCTTTTCTCTGGTTGTGGCGAGCAGGGGCTACTCTTCATTGCGGTGTGCGGACTTCTCATTGTGGTGGCTTTTCTTGTCACGGAGCAGAGGCTCTAGATGTGTGGGCTTCAGTAGTTGTGGCTCACAGGCTTAGTTGAATTGCGGCATGTGGGATCTTCCCGGACCAGGGCTTGAACCTGTGTCCCCTGAATCGGCAGGTGGACTCTTAACCACTCAGCCATTAGGGAAGCCCTGTTTTGTTTTGTTTTTTTTAAAGCAGACCAATAATCCTTATGCCAGAGAGACATATTTTGGGGTGACATATTTTACTCGCGTTGACATGGATGTACCCCAATTTGCTTATGCATTCATCTTTTGAAGGATATCCTGATTTCTTCAAGTTTTTAGCCATTATGGAAGTGCTGCTCTTCATAATTGCATCCTTGTTTGCATTTGAACATAGATTTTCAAAGCAGTTGCCTAAATACTGGAAGTATGATTGTTGGATGCCAACATGAGACTTGTTTAGCTTTGGAAAAAC
This sequence comes from Delphinapterus leucas, assembly GCF_059928025.1. Taxonomy (NCBI): domain Eukaryota; kingdom Metazoa; phylum Chordata; class Mammalia; order Artiodactyla; family Monodontidae; genus Delphinapterus; species Delphinapterus leucas. The sequence goes on from NC_143136.1 coordinate 115,771,301, forward strand.
TGCCAAATTGTCTTACAAAGTGGCTGCACATGCATCCCCCCAGCTATGAGGGAGAGTTCCTTTTTTTCCTTACCCTCTAGCAATTGGTATTGTCATATTTTTGGAGCTTAGCAGTCCTAATATGTGTGCTGTGATAGTTCATGATTTTAATTTGTAATTCCCTAATGGTATATGATGTTGAGCTTGTTTCTTTTTCTGTTTTTTTTTTTTGCAGTACGCGGTCCTCTCACTGTCGTGGCATCTCCCATCGCGGAACACAGGCTCTGGACACGCAAGCTCAGCGGCCATGGCTTACGGAACCGGCTGCTCCGCAGCATGTGGAATCATCCCGGACCGGGGGACCAACCCGTGCCCCCCGCATCAGCAGGTGGACTCTCAACCACTGCACCACCAGAGAAGCCCTTGAGCTTGTTTCTGTATGACTTTTACTGTCTGTATATCTTTTTTGGTGGGATGTCTGTTCAGATCATGCTGTTCATGTTCATGCTGAGAGGAGCCCTGTCTCCTCAGGACCTGCTGGGGCTTTGGTTTCTGGAACACGTTGGGCTGAGTCCACGCTGATGTCCAGGCTTCGGGACAAGCCGGGGTCGAGTCCACACTAACAGGAGCCGGGTCTTCTCAGGACCCGCTGGGCCTTCAGCTTTGGGACACTGTGGGGTCCAGTTCATGCTGACAGGAGCCTGGTCTCCTCATGACCTGCTGGGAGGTGATGCCACTGAGGGAGAAGGTGAGGAAAAGTGGGCAGAAGGTTCCTGTGCGTGGCTGACCGCTGAGGGTGTCTGTCTTCAGAGGACCCAGGAGAGGAAGGGCTTGATCTGGAAAACTGGGTTTTTGTCCCCTCTTGTGTGTGCTGTAGACAGAGTGCAGTGTTGTTCTTTGGCGTGTGGCATCTGATTTTCCCAGCACCGTTTATTGAGGGGACTGTCCCTTCCCTGGTGTATGTTCTTGGCTCCTTTCTTGTGAATTAACTGACCACATACCTGTAGGTTGATTCCTGGGCTCTCTGCTCTGTTCCTCTGGTCTGTGTGCCTGTTTTTTGCCAATTCCACACTTTTTGGGGACTGTAGCTTCGTAATGTAGTGTGAAATCAGGGAGGGAGACGCCTCCAGCCCGTTCTCCTTCCTCAGAGTCGCTTTGGCTCTTCTGGGTCCTTTGTGGTTCCACACACAGCTTAAGATTATTTGTTCTGTTTCTATGGAAAGTGTCATTGGACTTTTGGGAAGGATTGCATTGAATGTGTACATTAATTTTGCTAGACTGCATATTTTTTAAAAATTAAACAAAAATTTGGGTCACACCATGTAGCATGCAGGATGCGTGATCTTAGTTCCCCAACCCGGGATCGAACCCGCACCCCCTGCAGTGGAAGCACAGAGTCCCAACCCCTGGATGGCCAGGGAATTCCCACCATAGAATGCATATTTTCACAGTATTTTTTTTTTTTTTTTTTGTGGTACACGGGCCTCTCATCGTTGTGGTCTCTCCCGTTGCAGAGCACAGGCTCCAGAAGCACAGGTTCAGCGACCATGGCTCACGGGCCCAGCCGCTCCGCGGCATGTGTGATCCTCCCAGACCGGGACACGAACCCGTGTCCCCTGCTTCGGCAGGCTGACTCTCAACCACTGCGCCACCAGGGAAGCCCTTGTTTTGTTTTGTTTTTTTGCGGTATGCGGGCCTCTCACTGTTGTGGCCTCTGCCATTGCAGAGCACAGGCTCCGGAAGCACAGGCTCAGCGGCCATGGCTCAAGGGCCCAGCCGCACCGCGGCATGTGGGTTCTTCCCGGACCGGGGCACAAACCCACGTCCCCTGCATCGGCAGGCGGACTCTCAACCACTGCCCCACCAGGGAAGCCCCTCCATTTATTTTCGTCTGTTCAGTGTCCTCTATCAGTGTCTTCCAGTTTTCAGTGTGCTGGTCCTTCACGTCCTTGGTTAAATTTACTCCTAGTTATCTTTTTGGATGCAATTGTAAGTGGGAATTTTTAAAAATTCTTTTTCTGATGGTTCATTATCAGTGTATAGAATCACAAATGATGTTTGTGCATTGATTTTTCTTTTTTTTTTTTGTATCCTGCAGCTTTACTGAATTCATTTTTTAGTTGTAACAGTTTTTTGGTGGTTGAATGTGGAAAACTAGAATTCAGAAATCCCACTGTTTCATCTACATCCAGGTCATCCACAGCACCCAAGACATAGTGGCTCCCAATATAATCTTCCCATGGTGCCTCTTGTAGTATGTGGACTCCTACAAGGGTGATTAGCATCCCCACTGTGGGCGAACTGGATCTGGGTAGGGCTTGGCCTCTATAACAGAGTTTGATGTCTGTATTTCTGGCATGGTATGACATGGTTGTTTTGATAAGTACTTTATTTTCTAGTAAATTTCAAGTATATCAAAAAGTTTAAATAGCAGTATAAAGTTTTCCACCTTCACAAAATACTCCAGTTTGTTTTACCCTGTGAGAGTGGGAGGGCTACTCTCCCAGGGAACCAGCACATAACCCCAAAGTTATCTGTAAACATGTGAATAAGTGGCTGTTTTAGATTTCTTTTTTCTCCTTTTTTGTTATTTTTTAAAAATAGCTATTTAATATCTTATATCATTTCATTTTCCCCATATATTATTTCAGAAGTTTTATACTTTTTTCTCTTTTTATAGTTATCCTAGAAATATCATGCATCCTTGACTTTTCAAAATCTAAAAGTAACCAGTAGGGCTTCCCTGGTGGCGCAGGGGTTGGGGGTCCGCCTGCTGCTGCAGGGGACACAGGTTCGTGCGCCGGTCCGGGAGGATCCCACGTGCCGCAGAGCGGCTGGGCCCGTGGGCCATGGCCGCTGGGCCTGCGCGTCCGGGGCCTGTGCTCCGCAACAGTAGAGGCCGCGGTGGTGAGAGGCCCATGTACCGCAAAAAAAAAAATTAAAAAATAATAAAAATAACCAACATCTTTACCTTCCTCTTAGATAATACAAGAACCTTAGTAGTTTAATTTTATTCAGCCCCTCATGACTTAACATGTTATTATTATGTAGTTTAATTTTTTTTTAATATTCTTACAAGACAGAAGGAGACCTGTTTAGAATTGTTATTGTGTTTTGCAGTCAGTCCTTTTTTATATTTCCCACATTTTTGCTACTTTCTCTATTGTTCATTGATTGTTTTATCTTTTAGAGCATCCACCTAGGGCCATTTTCCTTCTGCTTAAAGTCTATCCTTTAGAATAGATGAACTCTCTTAGTTTGTGTTTACCTGAAAGTGTCTTTGTTTCACCATCACTTAAGGGAGATGTTTTTGCTGAATATGGCAGTTTAGGTTGGCAGTTATTTTCTTGTAGCAATTTGAAGATCTCATTCCTCTGTCTTTTGGTTTCCATTATTGCTATTGAAAAGTCACCTGTCAGTCTTTCAGTTCCTTGTCTCTGGCTGCTTTAATATTTTTCCCTTTGTTTTTAGCTTTCTGCTGTTTCACTGTATCTATATTTATCTTGCTTGGGTTTATTTGGCTTTTTTAAGTCTGTAAATTGGAGGTGTTTTGAAACGTGTTTATTGACTTATTCATAATTCCTAAACTGTGAATTTCCATTTTTATGTTCTGTTGATCTGTTTGTCTTAATGTATAAATAAATCTTTTATAACCTTCATAGTAAATATTTTCTCCTGGTCTTTTGCTTTTCTTTTCCTTTGTTTCCCACAGTTTCCCCAACAGACTGCATTGCCAAACTCGTGGATTTTTGATAATCTGATAAGTGAAAAGTGAACCTTGACAATAAAACTCTGGAACTGGTCTTTTGAGAGGAGTAGGACTGCAACTACTCTTTCAGTTTTTTCATCGTAATTGGTCTATTCAGATGTTTCTTCCACTTAGACCAATGTTAGTAAATTATATTTTTATAATTTTCAAATTTATTGGTATAGTGTGTGATAATTTATTATTTTAGAAATTTTCCCCTGTATTTGTGGTTAGCCTCCTTTTGTTGATATTTAATTTTTTCTCTTTATTGATTATATTTGCTAAAGGTTACTTATTCCAAAAGAACCAGTTTGGGGACTTCCCTGGCGGTCCAGTGGTTAGGGCTTCACCTTCCAATGCAGGGGGTGTGGGTTCAACCCCTGGTGGGGGAGCTAAGATCCCACATGCCTCATGGCTGGCGGGGGTACAGGGGGACAAAAACCATAAAACAGAAGCAATATTGTAACAAATTCAGTAAAGAGTTTTTTAAAGAAATGGTCCACATTAAAAAAAATCTTTTTTAAAAAAAAAAGAACTAGCTTTTGGTTTTTATTGTTTAACTCAATCGGCCTTTTGTTTTTAAATTTGGCCTCTCTTTTTATTTATGAATTTTCTAAGAAGTGTCTGGGGCATACTTTCTGTTTTTTCTTAAGAATTGAGTAACACTTAATTGGATAACTAAATCCCTTGGTAATATTCTGTGTTAAAGACTCTGCCCTCCTTGGTACGGTGAAATAGACCCTGTTTAGAACCTTTGGGTACACCTGCTTCCTCATTAACTATTCAAGACCCCAACTCCTGAGGCCTGTTTTGACCAGTTGAAGCACCTGCTTCACCCTGTGGTTATCCTCCACTTCTCTATGAGCCACCTTTAGTAAATAGGCCTATTCTCTGCCCAGGGCATTTGTGATGGGATATATCTAGGGGTGGTGGTGATTAAAAAAAAATCATTGTTATGGTATGGATTAGATGTCACTTTCCCTTTTGTTATATGTGATAATCAAAATAATCTAAAGCAGGTCTTAAAATGTAATTGACCCTGAGAGAAATTTAGTCTTAGGATTTTCTTGGAAGAAGGACAAAACTACTTAACAGTATCTTTGTAGTGTATAAATACAGTAATGAGTTTAATGCAGCCATTCATTGCAGGCTGATAGTTTAATGCTGAAGCACAAATTAGTAAACGTGGTTTGATGAGCCAGAGCAAAGGCCGGTTCCTTTATACAGATGTCTGAAAATGGCACCATATCAACTTCGAAGTGATTCTAATAAAAAGTGCATAATCTTGAATATGGAAAGTATGTTCTCCAAAGAATCTGTTGACTTTTTACACAGCATAGCAAGAAAGAAAACAAAATATGATATAAGATTATAAGCATCTGTCTGATATATAGAAATCTTTTTTATAGTAGAAATGGATTTTGAAAATGTTCAAACAGTCTTCAAAAATTGAATATTAAGTCTAAAAGTAAGCCACAGTTAAATGAAACAATCATAGTACAAAGGGATTTTTAGCAATGGAAATAATTTTTTTTTTACTTTTGAATTTTCTTTATATTTTTATATAGCAGGTTCTTATTAGTTATCCATTTTATACATATTAGTGTATACATGTCAATCCCAATCTCCCAATTCATCACACCACTACCACCCGCAGCCAATTTTCCCCCTAGCAATGGAAATAATTTTTTAAAGTTTTTAAAAAGAAGGCAGTTGCTCTCCCATTGCATATGTTAAATATGCAAAGTGATTTTGCTATTTTCAATAGTAATTAATCTACGTGATTCTTTATGAATTTAAGTAATTTCCTTTGTGAGTTAAGGTCTTCCTGTATGTTTTCTATTTGTACAATACCATAGCGGCAATGATTCTCTAGGAGCTCCTGATTAGTTTTCCGCTAGCAAGTGCAGATACGGTCCAGGAAATGCATATGGATGTCTTAGATTACTTGGTTAAAACATAAGCCAAAAGGAAAGACGTCCTTAGATCAGGCCAAACACCACACACACACACACACACACACACACACACACACACACACACACACGCACACACACGCTCCAACTTTATTTTTCATGAGTTTTGTTAGGGCTGTGTGGCTTAGTGGGAGGGACAAGCACCCCATCCCAACCCTGGGTGCTGGTATCAGCATCTCCTGGGCATATATGGAGTATCCAAAACCATATTCAGTAGACCTTTTATTTTTGTAAATTACACAGCAAAGCCCCATGAAACTATAATCAGCGAGTTTACTAGACAATAATGGGAAAGCTTTATAGCAGCGGTGAGTTAGAATAACTTGGGGTCACTGTGGTGAAAAGACATGGATTTCGGTTTAGGTCTAGGATTTGCAATCCAGAATGGTTACTGAATAACCTGCAGGCAAGACCTTCGAGGGAATTGAAGCTTGGAGCGATCGTTGTAAAATAACAATAAAACTGTCCACCTAAGAGTATTGGGAGACGTCAGAAACAGGGAACTGAGGACACTCTGCTTGTCCAGCCCTCGGACCAGACTGCGGCTCCCCGAGCCGGCGCACGGCCAGGTAGCCTGGCTGTGCGCGTGTGCGCGGCTCGCGGTTCGCCACCCGCCCTCGTTGACTTTTAAAGGCACAACCCGCGCCGCCCCCGCCACACTGGCTTTCGCTGGCAGGAGGGGGCCGGAGGGGCCAGCTGGGCAGAGGGACAGCCCCCTCCACCACACGCCATGAGGTGAGGAGGAGGGGCCGGCCCTAACCCCCACCCAGCCAGGGGCTCCTGGAGACACCTGCGTCTGGGGCCTCCCACCTGGCCGGTGAGCTGCCTGCCAGACAACTGGGTGACGAGGAGACTGGGAGAAGGGACGGACTAGGTGTCCCACCTTCAGGGGGCTTTGGGGAGTGAAGCTTTGGTGGGGCCGCCGAGGTAGGTGGTGAACAAACGGTTGTATGTACTTAAGGGTTTACGGAGCGCCTTTGCCTCCTGACTCATGGGGTTCTGCGAGCGTGGAGTGGAGAAACCCTTGCCGAACTGCCAGAGAGATGGCATCACTCTTTACAACTCTTCTGTGTGTGTAGACTTACAGTATTTTAGGAAATCTTTTGAATTGTAAAGCAGTGATTCCAAATGGACTTTTGCACTTCAAATAATAGCAAGGGTATCTTGGTTTTTACTCTTTCTGTGGGTGATTATCTTGACATTAGAAAACATTTAAACTTTTGTACATGGTAGACTTTTTTTAATTTAAGAAATTTTTAAAGTTTAAAAATTTTTAAGAACTTAAAAATTGTTATAAAAATCATACATTTCTCATTCTGTAGTATTTTCTATTTTTTAATAGAGAAGCTTTATCTTATGGGTCTCTTACTGTTTTGGCTTATGGGAAATGCTATTTCCATTCATTTACTTTGTGTTCATTTTAAAAACTAACTTGCTACTACTTAGGGCCATGGAAGATCTTTTTTTCCAAAATGAAAATAGCTTTAGTTCCCCAGATTATATTTATGCTTACGTAAAATTTCAGATAATACGTAAAGCTGTAAAAAGAATGAAACAGGAATTACCTGTACTTGACCTACCCAAAGATAACTTGGTAGAGCGTTGAGTACTGTGGTGCTAGGAGCTCTGCTGGGTACTGAAGGTCTTTGTGAGCAAGACAAAGAGTATCTGCCTCTGTGGACCTTACATTCTGCTGGGGAAGATGGACACACACACACACCCAAAAGTAAATTGACAAAATAGCTGTATGTTGTAATGAGTGATTTAAAGAAAATACCTACTTTAGGTGGGGTGATCAGAGGAGGTTTATCTGAGGGAATAACTTGAGATTTCACTCAAAGAAGAGAGGGAGCTAAGCCGAGGGCAAAACAGGAGAGCGAGCGTTTCAGTCAGAAATAACAGCAAGTGCAAAGGCCTGAAAAGAGCAAAGAGCTTGAATGGAAAGACCAGGGTAGCTGGACCGTAGTAGTAAGCCAGAGGAGGGAGGATCAGGTGAGGTGGAGGAAGCAAGCAGGGGTCAGATTTCACAGGGCCATGGCAGGGAGTGTGTGTTGTATTCTGGGGGCAACGAGAAGCCGCGAAGGGTTTAAGTAGAGAAGTGAAGTGATTTGGAATATGGATTGATTCATTCAATACATGAAATGTTTATTGAAACCTTACTGTGTACCAGGCACTGTTCTGGGCACTGGGGTACAGCATGGAAAAGGATAAATTCCTGTATTCATGAAGCTAATAATCTAGTGGTGGGCGCATAATCAAATAAACAAGAAAAACATCAGACAAGCATTATACAGATGATGACCATTGTTTAAATCATAGTATATGTTCTTAAGACTTTGTGTATATATATACATACTTCTCCTTTGTTATCAGCTTTTCTTTCCCCTAAACAACTTATGGTAGGATTTTTTCTGTGTTACATTAAATGAACAGCTTTCTTTTATTTGGAAGCATCAATTTGTTTTGTAGATTAAGTATGGCCAAAATAATACTACATAAATGAAAAAGATACTGTGCAGCAACAAAAACTTATCTAAGTCATCTGTTTGGAAAGAAGTATATAGTAACTTCCTTTGGACAGTCTGACATGTGGCTCTCCTGCCTCATCCCATGTTCCAGCAGCCCCTCATGATAACTTTGACCTGTTAATGTGGTTAGTTAAATTTATGGATTTCCTATTTATTGAACCAATTCATACATTCCTAAAATGTACCTTAATTGACTTCTGTTATTATATTAGTGTCCTGATGGATTCCCTTTGCCAATACATATATTTTAGGATTTTAGTATCAATATTCGTGAGATCTATAGTTTCCTTTCTTAGTATTTTCTTTGTCAGATTTTGGTGTTAGCATTTGACTGCTTTATAAAAAAAATCGGGAAGCTCTTTTTCTGAGTTTTGGAACAGATTAAATTGCATAAGTATTATTCTTTCATTTAATTATCAAATACATATTTACTGAACATTCACTGCGTGCCAGGCATTGGGCTGATGCTGGGTAATCACAAGTAGACAAAACAGACATGATTCCTGTCCTCATAAGGCTTGGTTTATTAGGTAAATAGACATTAGTGAAATAATTATGATTATGTAATTATAAACCATGATAAATACTCTGAAAGAAATCGTTGAAGATGTACTTTGACTGTTCTTTTCATGTATTTGAGTAAATGGTTATTGCGTTAATACACACTAAAAATTAATTCTTTTAAAATTAATATTTGTTGAAGATTTGATATGTAATTAGTTCTGTGATAAAAACATAAGTAAATAAAATGAGGTCTTCATAATTATAAAAGTTAAAATAAAAATAATGGTGATAGTAGCTACCATGGTAGGTGGTATATTGCACATTTTTTGATTGAAGAAATTAAGACTTACATTAAGTAGACACTTCAGTTATGTCTGTGACACCTCCAGTTGTACACTCCTCTGGAAATTCCACTAAGATTATAGTAACAGAGTAAAGATATAAATCCACAAAGATCAAGAGAGTGAGAAAGGAGAAGATAAATGAAATCAGTATTTGGGAAACTACAAAAGAAGGTGGTCAATTACTAAATGATTTAGTGGATTAGAGAATGCTGAAGGCTGAAGAGAGGTAAGCCAACAAGAGAAGCAAGCCGACTCCCTCCACAGAATCTGGAAAAGGCTCAGGATTTAGAGGTACCAAGTACTTCTCAGGGCAGGAATATGGGTGGAATAGAAATAGAAGTATCTGTAAACTGTGGTATCTTTAAAAAGAAAAGAGAAAATACAACTTACGTAAAAGAAGAGATTCTTTTTTTAAAAAAGGGAGAGAAATTATTCAGGAAGCAAGAAAGGATTAGATAATAAAGCTGAAGAACTCTCCTAAAAAATAGAATAGCCACAACAATTAGACAAAAAGAGTGAGAAAGTATTTAGAAAATAAAGGTCCAGTCAAGAAAGTTTTTCATCTAATCCAGTGGCAGGAAGAAAAATCTATAACGAAATCAGTACTATAGATATGTGGGAGAATCTGGAACATGATACAGTGGGTAGCCAGTGATACCAACAGCCAGTGTCATTGAGATGGGATATGTCATGAAAGGTTTCAGAGAGGTACTGATACCTGAAATCTAAGTAAGTATTCAAATGATAAGCCAAAAAAGGGCACTAGTGTATACATTTTCAGGGCAATAGAAATAGCAAATGCAGAGGTGGAAACACGATACACACGAGGAACTGCAAGCAGTTCATTATTTGAGAAATTCAGTATACTTTACAAAAAATAGCATGTATAGTTTTATAATAGTACACCTTTTTTCAAAAAGGATTTGAGGTAGAACTGTGTGAATATATTTAAGATTCTTTAGAAAAAGTAGCAATATTGATTATATCGTTCATTATGTCAAGAGGGGAGAATTAAATTGGGATTCAGGAGACCAGGATTCTAGTGCAGACCTACCACTAACTTGTTGAGACCTTAGTGTGATAATGTTGTTGACTGCCTTCCCAGTAATCACCTCCCTTTTTCTTCCCTTCCCCCAAACCACAATTTTGTCTAGCTTTTGGGGTGATCCCATGCTTCAGGAGCAGCTTGGGCGGGTGAGAGTGGGGGGCTGTGTGACTCTTAGTTACTCTAAGCTCATTATGGTAATTCCACTCTCTTTGGTTAGTGATTGTTTTAGGAATAAACGTGTGACTCAGTTCTGGCCAATGAGTTGAGAATGGGGTGCCTGCAGAGAGAATTCTGGGAAAGCTTTCTCACCGAGGACAAAGGAAAAGATGCCCTCTCCCTGCCTTCATCTTATTCTAGCTCTGAAGATGTGTTTGAGCCCAGTGTACGGATGCAACAGAGCAGTTTTCAGGCTTAAGGGTTCCCTCCTCTGCTCCTGAAGCTGAGGATTGTTTTTAAAAATATGGTGCCTTTGTTGCTACTCCTTTTCTAAGTTGCAAGTGTAATCTGGTTTGGGAGGGTCTTTACTTCCAGCTCTGCTTTCCTCTTTGAGACCACTGTCACCAGGAGATACAGCCCTTGCTTTCCAAAGGTCACACACTCACTCTAGGAGTATTTTGTGAGCGCATTCTAAGATCTCCAGGCCACCGGGACACTTTCATCATAGAGACTTTTTCTCGTTTGTCTTGATAAAATGCAGGGTATAGCATAGTACTAGGCACATAATAGTCATCACTAATAGTTTTGTTTAATGAAGGGTGAATCAAATATTACTTATTTAGGGGTGGGGAGAGGTTTTATTTGTGTTCTATTTGATTTTATTATTTCCAGCCAGTAGCACATGGGTGTGGTTCTATAATCTGTGCATTTTGAAAGGTTTTTTTCAATGAGGCAAAATTGATTCCTGTTTATCTCTGCGAAGAAAATTTTCTTTAGAAATTAAAGAATTGGGGGAAAACCACTTCAATCTATGTGTGTTACTACTTCTTATACAGCAAATTTAGCCTTTAGCTCTGGAGACTTGACAAAGAAGGGAAACATTACAAAATTGTACCTAATGCAAACTAGATGCTCAGTAAACATTTATTTATATAGTAGATATGCCTGAAATAGAACTATTCACTTTATGATTTAATTTTTTCTGTTTTCATTTTAGCATTTATGACATTAGCAGAGAACAGGACTATGTCAAGAAGTCCGGGGGTATACTTGGTGCAAATGAATTAAGACCACCCTCCCAGCTCCATTCCCTGTGAGAGAAGACCGAGACAAGGTTCATATCAGAGAAGAGTGGGTATTAAACTAAATGCTATAAGCTATTACTAATGAATCCAAAGGTGCACAGTACAGTTTTTTAGATTTTAATTTAGATCATGTAAAATGAAAGGACTTTTTTAAAAATTCTAACTTCCAGTAGCTACAGATTTCTTATAATTATTAGTCCAAAATTGATAGGTGATTAAGTTTGCAAATTGCATCAGAAAAGGTGTGTGTGTTCAAGAGAAATTGTCACACTCCTCTATTTGTATTTCTTTGAAATTATGATTTATTTTACTTGATTTTAAATTGAGATATTTTAAATAGTAGAAGTAATACATGCTTATGTAAGAAAAATCTAAATTGTAGTGATATATATAAGGCAAAAGTATAAGTTCTCCTTTTTGTCCACTCCCCAATCACCATTGGTGTATATACTGTTAACGGTTGGATTTCCCATCTTTTCTACATCTTTTTCTGTATACTTCCAAACACATAATTTTTTATGGTTTTTTTTTTTACCAAAATGACAGATAATACATGTTATTCACTCAGTAGTATACAATAGATATCTTTGTACGTCAGTATATACAGATTTACTTTGTTTTTATTTAGTAAGTGCAAGGTGTTTCCCTATTGATGGCAATTTAGGTTGTCTCCAGTGTTTTTGCTGTTATAGGTGTTGGTGCATGGAACACCCTTGGACATATAACCCCTGCACTTATGCTAATATTTCTGAGGAATAGATTCCCAGAAATGGAATGGTTATTTGGTATGCCCATTTAAGTTTTTGTTACTTTCTGCCAAATTGTGTTCTAAAAAAGCTGTATATATCTTAAACTGGCAGTCCTTTGATATCTTAAAGGTAAGGGTAGTACATTTTAGGATTAGGTGATTAAAGAATGGGCTGTTCCTTCAACAACTGTCAAATGACCTACTTAGAGGAGATACAGTATATAGGCATGGAGAGTATTAAAAGGTGTAGGTTGCCTTCTACTAATAAGGGCCTTTAATGGCACATATTGTTGGGTTCTTAGTGTTTCTGTCTCTGATAAGTGCTATTGCTTAGTTCACAAACAGGAGTTGTGGTCATGTAAGTCTGGGGGAGATGGAGAAGTGGCTAGATTCTGTTAGATTACTGTGACACCTAAGTTGTTGACGTTTGTTCATCTCATTATTTGCTTTCAGACCAGATGCTTATAGAATGGAAAATAGATACCTGTGGTATAGCATCAGAAGCTGGTTTATAATTTTTTTATCTCTCTTATTAGAAGTTATAAAGAGAGAAAAAAGTGTCCCGAAATCAGACACTCAGTATCCCTGTCATGGATTTTGAGATGGGGGAGATTGATGCAGGGCACTTTGAGCAGAATCCAACTTGTTGTGTCAAGCTTGACCTAACTTTTTTTTTTTTTTTTTTTTTTTTTGCAGTACGCAGGCCTCTCACTGTTGTGGCCTCTCCCATTGCGGAGCACAGGCTCCGGACGCACAGGCTCAGCGGCCATGGCTCACGGGCCCAGCCGCTCCGCGGCATGTGGGATCTTCCCGGACCGGGACACGAACCCGTGTCCCCTGCGTCGGCAGGTGGACTCTCAACCACTGTGCCACCAGGGAAACCCAAGCTTGACCTGACTTTTAAGATCCAATCCACAAATGGCAGAGAAACGTGCCCAAAGCCAGGTGCTACAGGAAAGAATATTAACTCAGTTTTCAGAGCCATTTTGATTCAACTTCAGTTTTTTCCATGTGCTCTTTGTTGATCACTTAAACCGTAAGGGACACTCTTTATGCTTTACAGACAGGTACTTTTCAAGTTACCTTCTTAGATGTTGCTTTAGATTTCTTTGTGGAATAGCCCCCTCTTCTTTCTCTTAATATTCTGATCATCTTGAATGTTAAACTAGAGCATGTGCATTGCTCAGCAAAAAATGAAACTATCCATTTATTTAATGCTCCTCGTTTTGTACGCTTGTTTTAGGCGGTTAAATGAAAGCGCATTGTGTGGGAAGAGACAACGTCAAATGATTTATCAGTAAAATTCTCATTATGTCCTTAATTATAGAGCAGGAAACTTGTGCTTTCTTGAGAGTATAATTGAGGTCATTTATTATGAAGTCATGAAAGATTCAGGGTTTACTGTGGTTTTCCATTAACTTCTCCTTTGATATGCTTTTCCTTCTGCCAACTGTAAAATTATTACTTTTCTAACATATGGCTATTTGGAGAGTGCTGACATAAAAAGGAAGCATTTTTAACCATAAATAAATGGTTTTAGAAGTTACAGTATAAAAGTACAAAATAAGTCATTTCTTACTTGTTCCTCCTTGTTTATTTTAAATCATTACCATTAGTCCTAGCTTTATTGGGAGCAGTACTCCCCACATTGTATTAGATGGGGTCTTTTAAATTGCATTATTTCTCACAGTTTTCAGTTTATTATTGTGCGTTGACGCTCAAAATTGGGGATATATGTAGTATTCAGTACTTGTGAAACTTATAATCTATTAACATCTTGCAGAATTTAGGGAAGTTGATAATCATAGATTGGTCATTTCCAAAGCGATGACAACTTTTATTTCTTTCACTTGTAAGCAACATCTTTCACAAATATTGAGCCTCATGGTATAATTAGATTCTTTAAATATTATATTGCCTTTTAAAAAATTTAAATACTAGGTTTCCAAAATTATAATTTTTAAAGGAATCCTGATTTGCATTTGAGCTAGCTGTACAGATTATTTGTAAAAGGAGTTTGCAAGTGCATAGGCTTCCCAGTTTGTTTTGAGGAAGTAGCTAAAGAAAGCCATAATTTTTAAATTGTTATCACTGGTGTTTTGCTGTTTGAATCTCTTTAGAATATCCATATTTTTCACAGCACTGGTATACCGATATTGAAAGAGAGAAGGTGAAACTGAGGAAAAATCAAAGTCAGATACAATCGATATAGATCAGATGTGCCAACTTCAGAATATTCTTAAGTGTTTCATCCTCTTTTCTTTCTTTCCTTGCTATTTATAATCTTTTATTTTTGATACGATGAAGTATTATTATCAAAATCATTTTTAAATTACCTTGGGAATTGAAGCATTAGGACAGTTTAGTCCAAATGAATTTTACTGAAATGTTTGTTTTGATTTCTGTAATAGTCTAGGGTTTTTTAATCTGTTGTTCATAAATTAATTTTAATTAAAAAGCTTATGTTTTCTTTAACTTTTGAACTCTAGTGTAATTGGCAGAGTCCTGGTATAAGTAGGAAGCCAGATTAATGTACTTATTTATACTGTAAGGCCCAAACTTCCAGTCTTACATAAATTATTCTCTCTATTATTTACAAATAATCAGTGTGTATCCGCCCCCCCCCAACCTTGTTAAAGAGAATAGAGAGGATGTAAATAGAAAGGAGTAAACAAATCAAATAGTTCAATGTTATGAGAACTCATTAGGCTCAGTTCTTGCTAAGTGAGGACTGGTAAAATCAAAAGACACAAGGGCTCAATCAAGAGAATTACTGGATTGAGTCAGTAGTTCTCAATTAGGAAGCATGCCTCTCATGGGAGGGGTATACCAGCATCTTTGGGATAACACATGGGTATGGTTTGAAGAAAGCACTTTCAAGAAAAGTAATAAAGTTTTATTTTTGTAAAATGATGATTTTATAATACAGCCCATAAGAAGTAAATTTTAATAGACATGTACAGGCTGGTGAGGAAGCCCCAAAGAAACATGATTTCTAATGTGTTTGCTGAGTGTGCAGTAGTAGGCTCCTTCCAAGGAACCTAACAGACTTCCTTGGGGATTTGGTGAGAAGACAGGAAGGGTAAGTTTATCAAAATGTGGCTTAGGTTTAAAAAAATTTAAGAATGAGAAGCATTGGTCTAAGCAGTTGCTGACCACCAACTTGACACTACAGTTGCATCTGCTTTTACCCAGTGTGGCTACAGCGCCCAGCTTGAAACCAAAAGGGATTTATTCTTGCATTAAAAGTCATTCACCCTCAGTTATAATCCATTTAGGTTATTTTCACATGTGAGATCTTTTAAGATAGTCCAGATATGGTAGCCAAAACACATTGTAAATGTCTTAATTATACAGGAAGGAAATAGATGATTATTTCCTATTATCATAGATGATATATTTCCTGTATCAGTATTCAGTGATATTTAGTGTGCCACTTTTCCCCATCCTTTGGTTATCTTAAACAGTTGCATTATTTTTGTTTGTGTTTTGCAGTTTTTGAGACAGTGTCCTTGAGTTCAGACTCTCTCTTCCAGAGGGCAGTTTCAATTCTCCATACTTCTTACTTGGACTCTGCATCTGAGCATGGTTTTCAGTACAGTCAAGTGACTGGTGAAAAATGACATTTTCTTAAATGAGGTGAGGTGCTTGGTACACACTGTGTCTGTTTTATTTTAGTTTTAATGAAAGAGACCCATTATTTTTGATATATAAGCCTAGTTCTTTTTAGCTATCCCATTTCAGCTGAAATAAAAGATCCTTGGAAATAGTCACTTGAAAGGTAATTATAATATATTCTAGGGAATAGAAAAATAATAAATTTCATTAGTCTTTTAGCAGGAGGAATTCAGATGATGCATTTTTAAAAGTTAATTTTCAAGGCAAAATAACATGTTTATAACATTTGATTATTCTCTCCTTATACGGTACAAAACTCTTTACCAAGAAAAAAAAGCAAGTAACTGTACTCACGAAGAACTTCAAGAAACTTACGGGTTTCTTCTGTTTGAAACTGAAAATCAGGTAAGGGAATTCGATCGTAGAAAAGTAATTTTGTGATGTTAATGTACAAAATTAATTATATCATTAAAGTTAAATATTGGTATTTTAGGTCTATAAAGTTTGTAAGATTACCAGTTCATCAGTCTTTTTTGTTAGTTTGGTGGCAATGTAAATGACAGTGAAAGCTTGTCATGAAAGAGATTGGATTTCTACAACTTTCCATAGGTTTTCTTTAGTTTTATCTTGAATACATTTGTAAGCTCGTGGTGAGATTTTGATTAATACAGATTCCTTAAGTATTAATAATGACTTTTAATGGAGTGAATGGATATTTTCTATTCTCGATCATCGTTTAGATAGATATTTTCTATTTCTTGTGGAGGTTTTTCAAGTTTAAATTACATGATTTTGGGGACAAGATGAACACGTTCAGCATTCTAGTTACTTGGAATTGTTTCATGCCTTATTTTGAAAATTGAACATCCATATTGTTGGTTGTACCTAAATTGTGGAGAAGGAGACTACTGTGTGCATGTATGTCTCCAGAGATGTGTGTGGCTTCTAGATACAGTTCAGCAATGCTAGAGATCTATAATCCAACTTAAAGTAATTCCAAGGTAGTATTTCGGTTGAGGTCATGATTTTTAAAGAACAGGGATAGATTTGCTAAAGAATAATTAACATTACCATATAACTTATGGATTATATAGTAATACTAGAGAGTTTGTTTAACTTCCAAATAAGATATGTTATGGATTCATACTAAAAAAAAAAAAAAAAAAAAAAAAAGCATTTGCGGAGAAGACATTTTCAAATTTAGTGATTCCCAAGCTGTAATTGAAAAAGAAATCTTCAAGAGAGGACTTATCTGTGAGCTTGTTTAATTTGGTTTTGCCGGTGACATTTTTGTTAACAGAAATAATAAAATTTCACGAAAAAGTTTGAGCTGTTAATATTAACTAAAACACAATTGCCTTACGTAAGCTTGCTTTGTGCCATGAATGCATAGAACGTACAGATTCTGTATTGAAAGTCTGTATATAGATTATAGAGTTATTTCATGGACCCTCCCAAGAACGATATGATAAGCAAAGTACGATCTTTTGTTTAAGGCAAAGTTGGTATGTCAGCGTGGACTCTGTGTTGGCAGCAGTGCTATCAGCACTCTGGGTGACCCAGGGAAAGGTACGTCTGTAAGGAAAAGGAATCTCTTTTACAAGGTGAAGTGGGGTTTAGTTAGTTACATAAGATACCTATGTTAAATGCTAGTTTCATTGATGATAAATAGTGATCTTTGGAAGCAGACCTTTAAACATATAAGTGAGCTTTGAGTCTAAGACTTAAGGTTTTCTAATAGGAGTTATCTTTTTTAAAAGGATGGTTGGACTAGAAAAGGTACTGAAGGTATCTTTCAGTGCCAAGAGTTCAGTGCAGCCATCTGGGGCTAGTGAGGATTTCTTCTGAATTATCATAATGGCAGTAGGAACACATAATAGAGGGAACTGACGCACCTTGGCAACTGTGGAATGTGAGGAGTAACAAAGAATCAAATGTAAGGTAACTTACACTGCACTGATATTGTCAGTAGAAGAGAGACACGGAGGAGAGGAAATTGTAGGGAAGCTGTTGAGTTAAAAGAGAAAGGTAATCTTACTGTCAAGAATGTGGATTAGCACTAATTTCTTTAAGCTTCACTTTCCTCATCTGTAAAATAGATGAAACTATCATCTAGATTTGCTGTGAGGATTACATGAGACTGTGTCAAGTGCTTAGCTTGGAGCTTACACCTAAATGAACACTACTACTTCAGTGAGCTAAATTTGAGAAATAATGAGGTGGTCATAAGTGTTTCTGAAAGCTGTCCTGCTGGTGGTAAAAATAGTTGGAAAAGGGATTAGAACTGGAGGTTGGGGTTCAAGGTGGCAGCGGGTGGGTGTTAGCTGAAGCCAAAAACATTGTTACATGGGGCAGCAAAGATGGCAAGAGCAGAACTTTCAGGTGGTTATGGGAGCAAGGGATGGGGCCACGGGGCAAGGCTAGGAAGAGGGAGTTGAGAGCAGTCCAGGGGATGAAGAATCAGGAGGTGGAGTTTCACAGAGAACAGAAGGCTGTAAGGAGGGGTGTTAGCAGTGTCAGATGCTACAGAAGTTGGAGATCAGCACTGAGAAGGATTACTGGGCTCCATGGCTACATTCCTGCTGACCATTTCTTTTAAATAACAACTTTATTGAGATAACATTCACATACCATTCGTTTCACCTGTTTAAAGTATACAATTTTTTTTTTAGCATATTCACTAAAATGAATATGCAGCCATCAGCACAATCAATTTTAGACCATTTTCATCAGTCACTCCCCACTCCCACCAGCCTAAGCAACCAGTACTCTACTTTTTGCCCCTATGGATTGGCCTATTCCAGACATTCCATGTAGATGGGATCGTATATGACCTTTTGTGACTAACTGTTTTACTTAGCTTAGTGTTTTTGAGATTCATCCATGTTGTAGCATATACTTCATTCCTTTTTTGACTGAATAATATTCCACTGTACCGCATTTTCTTTATCCATTCAGCACTTGATGGACATTTGGTTGTTTCTACTTTTTGGCTATTATAAAAAAATGGTACTATGTACGTTCTTGTCCAGGTCTTTATGTGGACATGTTTTTTCATTTCTGTTGGGTTTATACCTAGGAGTGGAATTGCTGGCTCATATGGTAACTCTGTGTAAAACAAGTGTTTTTTTAAACTTACATTCAGCTCTTCTAAAGGACATGAAAGGGGATAAGTTCATAACCCCAATAACAGTTTACCTAAAACCTTTTTTTCCTTCTCCCCTACTCTTTTTAACCCCCCCCTTCTTTTCATTATGAAAAATGCTAACATAGAAAAAGTAGAGAGCATAGTATAATATACCTATCACCTACGTTTAACAGATAATGTTTTGCATTATTCTCTTCATTTGTTTAAAAAAGTTTTTTTTTCTGAAAATTGTGAAAGTGAATTACAAGCAAACACCTCAGCTTACATCTCTAAAAATTAAGGCCATTTTTGCGCTTTACTGCAGTCACATGAGTTTATTGTTGATGTTTGAGAGGCTGGCTTCAGTAGGGTGGTGGAGTAGATAGAGGCTGGATTGCTCCTATAAATACACAATCTTCTTCATCACATGTACTGGGGGTAATAATAAAATAGCACTACTGCCTGTGTGTGTTCTATAGTTTTGGGCTCAAATAGAAATGGATAGTTCTGTGTATGAAAGTAATCCTTTATATTACTGTAGTGTATTATAGTTTTAAAAGTTTATGGATCTTTTTAAATCTTCCTGAGAACCCTGTGATTTATGTATCTATACTCATGCCCACCTTGCCCGCTTAAGTGACATACTCCTCAGTCACATGGTTATTATTAGCAATAAGTGAAAAACCTGGAACTGGAACCCAATCTCCTGGCCACAAGTTTATTGCTCTGTCTGCTATATCCATGTCCTCACCATTGTCTTTTATGTTTCAAAAGAGATACTTCAGGAATATCTCTGAAATGTGTCCTTTCCTCCTTATTCTCACTGCTGCTGCCGGGTGGGGATCCTCTTCTCCTGTCGTAACTTAAAGGAGTCTCTCCCCTCTTGAGACTCACTTCTCTACTAAGCTGCAGTGGGCTGTGATGTGGCTACAGTGGTGAACAAAACAGATATAACCCCCGCCTCCCTGGAATTCACAGCCCAGCAGAATAAGCTGCTTGAAGGCAGGACCTCGTTGTATTTCCCTTTGTGGCACTGCTGCCTGGCACACAGCTGCAGTGTAGTAGACCTCAGCACACATTCTTAAATATGAGTACTTACTGAGATGTTTTGCAAAAAATAACTTGAGAATCAGATTACTATAGGCCTTTTCACTGAATGATTGCATGGAGAAAAAACAGACTCACGAAGACTTTTCCAAACATGTGATACTCTTATCCCTTTTCACTTACCATACCCAAATAGAAAATTGGTTGTCGAACAGATGTATTGTATCTTAGCTCTAATGTTTCCATACCTTTAGAATATCTCAAATAGTTTTTAAAAGGTAAGCAGTTTCAAAATAGTTTTTTAATGTTAGCATTTATTTGTCTTTTGTGTTGTCTTGTTCAGTTAAAGGTAACCCATGTGTAAATAATCTTTTTAAAGTGTAAATTAATCTATTTTTATACTTTTATAGGTGTATACATTTCCAAATACTCAGACTATCTTCATGCAAGACCTTGGTATCATGGGAAGTCTGGTTATGTTGTAATTTTTAATCTAATTAAGGTAAAGACTAAATGTGCTTCTATGTAATTTTTCTTTTAAAAATGAAAGATTATCAGTCTGTGATAATGTTCTTTGCAGATCATTTGCTACACATAGTCCTTGCCAAAGACAGCTATCTAAAGTCAGAGAAAATAACTGCTTTTTGCTTTCCTTTACGGACAAAGCTTTTTTTAAATTCATTTTATAGATGATCTATGAATATGTTTTTTTTTAAAAAGCTTCAAAATAATACAACCAGGTATTCAGTGAAAAGCTTTCCTCTCACCCTGTCCCACAATGCCACTTTTTAAATAGTAAATAACAGAAAACGAGTAGCTGCTTATAAAGCAGTGTGATTTCAGTTATAAGAGATGAATTTAGAAAGCAACATTCATTGATTTAAGTTGTCAAAATGAGAAACCTTTATATATTTTTTTAACCCCTAAAACATTGAGACCTTGTTCACAGTTTCATGGGGCACCTGCAACTGATGATCTCAGAAATTTTTAAATGCCCTTAAATAGTCCAGTATAAATGAATCACGCAATTAGAATTTTCACTCAAATAGTAGGAAAACTCTAATTTTAGAGGTTGGGGGGCTTTTTGAGGACATATTCTGTGGTCTTGTTTTGGTTTTGCTTTTGTTTTAGCTTTCCTACTATCTTAAGTTCTTTGGTTATAAACGTAACACTACTGATTTTTTTAAGAGTGTGAACTCTTCATATTCCAAAACTTGTCCCCAAGAACTGGAGGGAAAGTAGCATTGCATTGGCTCATAGTCACTGCTTCCCTCCCTTACTCTTCCCTCTCCTGCTCTGTGATAAGTGCTGTAGTTCTGCCGCAGACAACGTGCCTGTCAGCTCAGGTAACAAACATTTTTTGCTTATGTCAGATTGTGCCTCGCCATTGGTTTCGTGCCCCCATATCCCACCCTGTCTGATGGATACTGCTGTTTAGTTTTTGCCTATGTGCTCTCAGTCTTCCTTACTTTGCTGCTTAGAAGCCAGCCCTGCCCAACATCATAAGCTGTTTGATGGGGAGAGAATACAGGTTTTGATTGCTCACTGAAGTACCATTTATATTATTTGTCTTCTTAGTATTGCCTTTGGTGGTCCTGTTGATGAAGAGGCGGGACCTTGACAGCAAACATGTGTATATGTTCTTTATTAGGCTACTTTTAAATAAATCCTAGAGTCAGATTATTGCTATTTGAAAACATTTGATTAGTCTTAATATTTTCATTCTAGGGAAGAGTCAAGTTTGTGTCTGAGAATTATACAACTAACTATACCAGCCCATCTTCTGGCTATGATTGCCACGTGGCTGTAAGTACTAACAAGTTTTCTCACAAGACAAGTCAGTTTCGCACCTTTGAACTGAATCAGGTATAGTCACCTGGGAATAAATCATTTCTAAATCTAAGGAGTTAAATTTTGGGGTTGGGTAGGGTTGAAATAAACTTGATGCACGTGGAATTCTGTAGTATTACCCTGATAATACTTATTTTGCTTCTTTCGGTATTACCTCTATGAACTTTCAGGCAGCACTGTTATTGAGCGACCCAGACAGATCTGTCCTTATGTGATTGTAGCTTTTCAGTACAGGGAACCTAAAAAGATGGCAGCACCAGCTCATAATCATAAAAGCAAGTAAGTAATTATGTACATACTTTGTTTTACTGGATTTCTTTCCTTTGCTCTTATAAAATATGCTTCCTTTTTTTCCCCCTAGACTTGAACTCAAAGAAGATGGTAAGAAATTATTTAATTGGTTCTTTTAGCTGTTTCTTTAAGTAAATGTTTTGTTCATAAATAAAATAATCAGTTTCTTTCTTACCCTCATTTCTCACAGTTCTCATCTATCCATGGAAAGGGAAATTAATTATTCAAGGCTGTCTGATGTGTGATATAACTCTTTGGTCCTCTTACGGCACATTGGTTCCCAAACAACTGTAAGTATTGAATAAGTGCCTTTACTGATGCTTGTATAATTTTTTGATTCTCATTTTGAGGTCTTGCTTGTTGGCACTGGTGTGAAATACAGCAACTGTACTTGGTTTTAGATTACTCCTGGGGAGATGTATAGAGCACAGGGCCAAGACACAGGAGACCTAAATTCAGATATAAATCTGACCGTTGCCTTGAAATAAGTTAGTTTTATAATCTTTGACAAATCACTTTTTATATTTTAGTATCTTAATCCATTTATGGGAAAATGATCTCTCAGGCTAAATTAATTTACTTGATGCTAGAAGTTTGACTTTCCCCAAGAAACAACTTGGACTTGCCTAGATAACAGATGCAACAGATTCTAGCCACTGAATTCTGTTAGAATCTTTATAAGGTTTGCAGTATCTAGCTTTTTAATTTTCACACGATTTTCCTAGACTAGTATTAGAGTAGCCTTTACATGTATTTACATTATGATGAATTACAGTACTTGCTTCTGCAGAGAGAACTGTGAAGGGCATCTTGTGATATCTTTTTGTTTAATCTATTCTTAGTTTGCACCCAAAACTGTTGAAAGTTAGACATGCTTTAATTGAAAAATAAAATGAAAACTGGTGTGCTATTAGAAATCATTTACTTTCTACTGGCCTTTTTTAAGAAGAGAGAGGGAATTTATAGCCCATAGAATAAATTAAGGATTCTGTGAATAAATAAATGGGAGAGAAGGGAAAGTTCTTTCTCACTGTAGAGTGCAACTAATAGGTATAGAAAGAGCGATGGAATTTGGAAATCACATTTTGGCAACATCATAATAATCAGTGGAGGCTTGATGTAGTAGGTGAAAGTTTGATGGTATTTACATATCTCGCAAAGGAAAAAATAAAGACTTTACAATGGAAGAAGCTACAGGTACCATCTTAACTAAGTGGTTAAGTTAATGTCACCAGGAGAGGAATAAACATCATGTGCTTCCTGATACGATGCACAGAGAATAACACGATATCAGTCTGTGGTGCTCCTGCCAATCTAATCAGGAAGAAAGGTTAGACATGCCCAGATTGAGGGACATTCTGCAAAATAAATGGTCTATATTATTCAAAAATATCAAGGTCACTGAAGATAAAGACTCAGAGATTGTTGCAGACTGAAGGAGACTAAAGAGACATACGTAAATGCAATGTGGCATCCTGGATTGGATCCTGAACCAGAAAAAAGTACCTTCTTTTGTTACAAGGGACCTTAGTGAGACAGTTGGCAACATTTGAATGAGGTCTGTAGGTTAAAAAATTGTCCTGTATCATTGTTAATTTGTTGATTTTTGCTAATTGTTTTGTGGTTATATAAGGAAATATTTTTCTTAAGGGTACACATTAAGAAGTATTTGGGGGGAAAGGAGGCATCTGTAAGTCTGCAAGTATTTAAAAATGAGTTTTAAAGAAGGAAAAGGTAGTCAGGGGAAATGATGCAAGTCTGGCTGCGGTTCATCCTGTGGCACTGCATGGTCGGCAGTCCCATATTATCAAAAGTTCTTACGTAGTGTAATTTCTAGAAGATTCTCGTTCCAATATGCATAATTCTTCCACATGTCTGGATATTTTGGTTATAACAGAAATGCATGCATTCAGAAAATGGGAACACATTTGCAGACCATGGTTTATGAGGTCACATACTCAAAAATCTATAATATTTATGAATATGTACATTATTTGATCTGGCGTTTATAGATTTAAGAATTTTTTGTGGTTATAATATTTTTGTTTGCTTTATATTAGAAAGCCAAAACTTATGAAGCTGTAGTTTCAGTGTTTATTACATTACATGATATTGTTATTTTGTTTTTTAGACCACACGAACTAGAGTTTAAGTATGTAATGAAAGTGTCGTCTTTGAAAAACAGACTACCAGAAGCTGCTTTTAGAAAACAGAATTACGTGGAGCACAAAGGTCTGTTCAGATGTCATGGTACACTGCATGTCCTGAGCTCTGTTCCAGTTCTTTTCCACCCTCTCTTTCATACACACATGCACGCGTGCATGTGCACTCTCTCTCTCGCCCTCTTACTTCTGTTTTCCCTTAAGTACTTCTTAAAAGGGTCTTTTGTGAAAGGTGTAGAGTAGCTCTGTGATTCAGTTCTTGGGAGGTTCCCCCTCTACCTACTTTCTGGAGAGTTTATATCGTAAATGGGTGCTGAATTTTCTCAAAAGCTTTTTCTGCATCCATTGAGATCATCATATGGTTTTTATCCTCCAATTTGTTAATATGGTGTATCACATTGATTGATTTGCGTGTATTGAAGAATCCTTGCATTCCTGGGATAAACCCCACTTGATCATGGTGTATGATCCTTTTAATGTGTTCTTGGATTCTGTTTGCTAGTATTTTGTTGAGGATTTTTGCATCTATGTTCATTAGTGATATTGGCCTGTGGTTTTCTTTCTTTGTGACATCTTTGTCTGGTTTTGGTATCAGGATGGTGGTGGCCTCGTAGAATGAGGTTGGCAGTGTTCCTCCCTCTGCTATAATTTGGAAGAGTTTGAGAAGGATAGGTGTTAGCTCTTCTCTAAATGTTTGATAGAATTTGCCTGTGAAGCCATCCGGTCCTGGCCTTTTGTTTGTTGGAAGAATTTTAATCACAGTTTCAATTTCACTGCTTGTGATTGGTCTGTTTATATTTTCTGTTTCTTCCTGGTTCAGTCTCGGAAGGTTGTGCTTTTCTGAGAACTTGTCCATTTCTTCCAGGTTGTCCATTTTATTGGCATATAGTTGCTTGCAGTAGTCTCTTATGATCCTTTGTATTTCTGCAGTGTCAGTTGTTACTTCTCCTTCTTTCATTTCTAATTCTGTTGATTTGAGTCTTCTCCCTTTTTTTCTTGATGAGTCTGGCTAATGGTTTATCAACTTTGTTTATCTTCTCAAAGGACCAGCTTTTAGTTTGATTGATCTTTGCTATTGTTTCCTTCATTTCTTTTTCATTTATTTCTGATCTGATCTTTATGATTTCTTTCCATCTGCTAACTTTGGGGGTTTTTTTGTTCTTCTTTCTCTAATTGCTTTAGGTGTAAGGTTAGGTTGTTTATTTGAGATTTGTCTTGTCTCTTGAGGTAGGATTGTAGTGCTGTAAACTTCCCTCTTAGAACTTTTGCTGCATCCCATAGGTTTTGGGTCGTGTTTTCATTGTCATTTGTCTCTAGGTATTGTTTTATTTCCTCTTTGATTTCTTCAGTGATTTCTTGGTTATTTAGTAGCGTGTTGTTTAGCCTCCATGTGTTTGTATTTTTTACAGTTTTTTTTCCTGTAATTGATATCTAGTCTCATAAAGTTGTGGTCAGAAAAGATACTGGATACGATTTCAATTTTCTTCAATTTCCCAAGGCTTGATTTGTGACCCAGGATATGATGTATCCTGGGGAATGTTCCATGAGCACTTGAGAAGAAAGTGTATTCTGTTGTTGTTGGATGGAATGTCCTATAAATATCAGTGAAGTCCATCTTGTTTAAGGTGTTATTTAAAGCTTGTGTTTCCTTATTTATTTTCATTTTAGATGATTTGTCTGTTGGTGAAAGTGGAGTGTTAAAGTCCCCTACTATTATTGTGTTACTATGGATTTCCCCTTTTATGGCTGTTAGCATTTGTCTTGTGTATTGAGGTGCTCCTATGTCAGATGCATAATATTTACAGTTGTTATATCTTCTTGGATTGATCCCTTGATCATTATGTGGTGTCCTTCTTTGTCTCTTGTAATAGTCTTTATTTTAAAGTTTATTTTGTCTGATATGAGAATTGCTGCTCCAGCTTTCTTTCAATTTCCATTTGCATGGAGTATCTTTTTCCATCCCCTCACTTTCAGTCTGTATGTGTCCCTGGGTCTGAAGTGGGTCTCTTGTAGACAGCATGTACACAGGTCTTGTTTTTGTATCCCTTCAGCCAGGCTATGTCTTTTTGTTGGAGCATTTAATCCATTTACAGTTAAGGTAATTATCGCTATGTATGTTCCTAGTACCATTTTCTTAATTGTTTTGGGTTTGTTTTTGTAGGTGTTTTCCTTCTCTTGTGTTCCCTGCCTAGAGAAGTTCCTTTAGCATTTGTTGTAAAGCTGGTTTGGTGGTGCTGAATTCTCTTAGCTTTTGCTTGTCTGTAAAGGTTTTAATTTCTCCATCGAACCTGAATGAGATCCTTGCTGGTAGAGTAATCTTGGTTGTAGGTTTTTCCCTTTCATCACTTTAGATATGTCCTGCCACTCCCTCCTGGCCTGCAGAGTTTCTGCTGAATGATCAGCTGTTAACCTTACGGGGATTCCCTTGTGTGTTATTTGTTGCTTTTCCCTTGCTGCTTTTAGGATTTTTTTCTTTGTATTTAATTTTTGATAGTTTGAGTAATATGTGTCTTGGCATGTTTCTCCTTGGATTTATCCTGTATGGGACTCTCTGCACTTCCTGGACCTGACTGGCTGTTTCTTTTCCCATGTTAGGGAAGTTTTCAACTATAATCTCTTCAGATATTTTCTCAGACCCTTTCTTTTTCTCTTCTTCTTCTGGGATCCTTATAATTCAAACATTGGTGCTTTTAATGTTGTCCCAGAGGTCTCTGAGACTGTCCTCAGTTCTTTTCATTCTTTTTTCTCTATTTTGCTCTGCGGTAGTTACTTCCACTGTTTTATCTTCCCGGTCACTTATCCATTCTTCTGCCTCAGTTATTCTGCTATTGCTTCCTTCCTGAGAATTTTTATTTTCATTTATTGTGTTGTTCGTCATTGTTTGTTTGCTCTTTAGTTCTTCTAGGTCCTTGTTAAACGTTTCTTGTATTTTCTCCATCCTATTTCCAAGATTTTGGATCATCTTTCCTATCATTACTCTGAATTCTTTTTCAGGTAGACTGCCTATTTCCTCTTCGTTTGGTCTGATGGTTTGTTACCTTGCTCCTTCATCTGCTACATATTTCTCTGTTTTCCCATTGTGCTTAACTTACTGTGTTTGGGATCTCCTTTTCGCAGGCTGCAGGTTCGTAGTTCCCTTTGTTTTTGGTGTCTGCCCCCAGTGGGTAAGGTTGGTTCAGTGGCTTGTGTAGCCTTCCTGGCGGAGAGGACTGATGCCTGTGTTCTGGTGGGTGGGGCTGGATCTTGTCTTTCTGGTGGGCAGGGCTGCGTCCAGTGGTGTGTTTTGGGGTGTCTCTGAATTTAGTATGATTTTAGGTAGCTTCTCTGCTAATGGGTGGGGTTGTGTTCCTGTCTTGCTGGTTGTTTGGCGTGGGGCCTCCAGCCCTGGAGTTTGCTGGCCATTGGGTGGAGCTGGATCTTAGCGTTGAGACAGAGATCTCTGGGAGAGCTCTTGCCGGTTGATGTTACATGGAGCCGGGTGGTCTCTGGTGGTCCAGTGTCCTGAACTCGGCTCTCCCACCTCAGAGGCTCAGGCCTGACACCAGGCCGGAGCACCAAGACCAACCATGTCAGCCACACGGTGGGTCTAGGGAGAAACGGAATATTTCACAATAGCATTTTAAAATAGGAAATGTTCTGTGTTTCTGATTTTCTCCACAGTCTGTTGCCAAGATATGTGCTTCAATATGTATGAGGTGAAACTGTCCAACAAACAAGGGGAAAAAGTAGATAAACTAACAGAGTACATTAAAAGGGAGCAATTGGTAAGAATCATCAGTTTAAAATATTATTATTATGTTTTCCTTAAATTGAGAAATTGATATCTGTTTATTAGTTGGCTCTGCCTAGATTGAATTGTTTTAGCTTGCTCAAAAGGATTTTTTTTTTTTTTTTTTTTTTTTGGTCACGCCACACAGCTTGTAGGATCTTAGTTCCCTGACCAGGGGTCAAACCCGGGCCCACAACAATGAAAGTGCCAAGTCCTAACCACTGGACCGCCAGGAAATTCCCTTAAGAGGATATTTATCATTTAATATTTATTGACATGATATGTATTGGCTAACATGTTCATCCCCTTTGTATCTTAGTTTACTTTTTCTGTGTCTCACTAGTCAGTTCATACTCCTGGTTTTAAGTATAGGAGGACAGTTTTTCTCAAATCCTTTTTTGTTGTTGTTTTTGTTTTATGATGGAAGAATTGAGTAGATCCCTAGTATTTCTGCATTAGTCAAAGGAGGTTGATTTGTGGGATATTTCTTTAAAAGTGACCCTTGTCAACACATAGGTGTATAAAGAAGAAAAAGTTGCTGCTTCTATTGTTTTCATAGCGTAGAAAAGCACGATTCTACTGAGAAATATGTAACATCCAAAGACCTCTCCACTGTGTTAACCAGGGCTCCTCGGTCTGAGGATAGGAGTAGATGCTGACCTTATAGTGAGTGATTCCCAAACATCCCAAAGGAAACAGTGTGCATGGTGGAAGTGAGCAAACAAGTCTGCTCAGCCCTTTAGTGGCACAACGGACTTATCCCCATAGTAGACAGTATGAAACCGGTAAATTAACAGAATAGATAGGTGAGCTGCCTTGGGGGAAGTGTCAGGTAAGATGCTTGAGTTGCATGTAACAGAAATTCAGACTGGCTTAAACAATAAAGAGTTTTGATAGGCTTACTTTTGAGTTTTAGATGGTAAAGCAAGTTCAAGTGCTGTTTGCTCAGGACTCTTTTTCTTTCAGCTTCTCCCTCCTCTGTGCAATAGTTCTGTCCTAGGCTGCCAGTCAGGGCTGCGTGCTTCCTTTTTGCATCCAGAGAGAACCCGTCCTCCAAACCATGGCTTCTGTCCTTAGACCAGTTCCATCATCTGCATGTCTCTCAGCAGCAACTAGAAAGGGAATGGCCCGCACTGATTAGTTCAGGCCACTCAGAGCCCACCTTCCAGAGCTGGGTGCGAGGTCAGGGCCCCCATTCTGCAGTAAGGAGGTGCAGTGGCTGACACAGGATGCTGAGCAGGTGACCACTGAATATCGACGGGGATTACAGGCTATGTGTTTTCGAAGTAGTGTAGTTCATTTTATATTTGGAAATTCAAAGGAAGGAAGGTCAAAGATACTTTGAGAAAATGCATTAGTGAAGGGTCTACTTGTGAGTGCTTCTGGTATTGAACTCAGGAGACTCGGTGCCCAGCTTTACTTCACAGTTTGTGTGTTAATTACTTAACAGAAATTACTTATCACATAAGGTCCTTCGCTCTCAGTGCTCCAGGCTGCTTTTCCTGCCTCATTTTATAATGAATAATCTTTACATATCGGTCTCCCTACCTAGACATCGAGCTCCTTGAGGGTAGGTATCATGTCTTAAGCATCTTTGACACCTTGGTGCCTGGTGTATAGTGGACGAGCAGTAAATGTCCCTTGTACCTACAACACTGGACTTCAAGAACAGTACTGAGGAAGGTCTCTTCTTTAAAAGGTGGTAAAGACATGTATGGCTGGATTTTTCTGTGTGTGAATGGAAAAGGCTAGAAGTAGATATTTCAAAGATTCTATGATTTTTTTCCCCACAAAGGTTAAAATAGGAATTTTATATAGCCCTTTCAGCGCATAATTTGAGAGACTAATAAGATACACTACATATTTGTTTTACGTGCACGTATTTTGGAATAAAGGAATGTACAGTTTTAAGCAGATATAGGATTTTACTTTCATCTATATTACAAAACTAAAATTCAGAATAATGTAGCTAATTATTGTCACTTTTACTCTTTACACCGATAAAAAGATAAAACAAGAATTACATCTGTTTGCTGATAAATACCAAAGATATGGGTATATATAACTGTTGATACATTTATTCAGTAATTCTTTCTTGAGTGCTTACTGTGTGCCAGAAGCAAAAAGACAAATTGTCCCTGCCATCAAGGAACTTACAAGACTATAGGAGACAAAAATGTAAACCAACCAATGCATAGGGGCTGTGATAGAAATGTTTGGAGACTCACAATAGTGATTGTTCCTGTGGGTGAAGTTTCAGTCTCATAATTAGTTCCAATAAATAATTAGAAAAGAAGTCTTTTTTTCATACTTGAGTTGTTGAATAATTTATTGATTTATCATATTTGTAGGCTTATGACCTGTCAAGTTTTGAAGTATGTTTTATCACTTTATAAAGTGGTATCTTTTATTCTGTTTTTTTAACTGAGAAATTATTGTATGACATTGAATTTTATCTTTGTTAAGGGTATATAGGCTTTTGAAATGGTGACTAATGGGGAAGAAGAGCTGTTATCTCTGTGATTTAGAATGACAGAAGATGCCACTGAAGACTGTGGTAGAGGGAAAATAGAAGTATTTATTTTCATCTGCATTTCTTATAACCAGGGGACCTAATGATGTTATTTCCTTTTATTACTCATCTCTTAGGAAGCTGTAGAAAGGATTCTTTTAATGGATGGTATCTTCCAGTTTTTCTAGTCCCAGGATTCTGTGATATGTTTTGTATTAAAATGAGCTTAACATGTTAATCATAGGTCTGATTGACCTTGAATTTGTAGTGGCTAAATGGGAACAGAGCGGCTACTTAGCAGTATGAAATGTCCAACATGTCAATGAAAAAAAATGAAAGACGTTGTTTCTGATTGATTTGTTATGTAATTGAACACTATCCTAAAACTAACCCATGATGTTCTAGTTATTTATTATATGTAGCCATAACAAGGCCAAGATTACTTGAATGCTAAGGAGCTTGCAGTTTCTGATACTGGGGACAAAATTGTCCTGATTCCCATAAATACTGACATTTCAAGAATTTTTTTCTTTAACTTTTCATGAGCTTAAAAATCACTGAAGAATGTGGTAGAGGGAGAAGGAGAGAGGAATTGAATCTTCTTTCTTGCTCTTTTATGTTTAAGGCAATCGTCAAATGCTTAGAAGATCGAGAATTTTTCATTTTACTTACGTCGTCAGCCTTAATGTCAGAAACAAGTAAGAACAACTTTTTGAATAAATGTTTTTCAGTATGTTTACTTTTATTGTATAAGATCAGCAACCTCACGTTTCTTCTGATTCTCATTCTGTGTAGGTTTTGGAGAGGAGCAGATGGGTCTTTACGGGTTGCATTTA
The DNA here is from genome assembly GCF_059928025.1 of Delphinapterus leucas. Classification (NCBI taxonomy): domain Eukaryota; kingdom Metazoa; phylum Chordata; class Mammalia; order Artiodactyla; family Monodontidae; genus Delphinapterus; species Delphinapterus leucas. Next base: position 115,802,630 of record NC_143136.1, read on the forward strand.
TTCCATTCATCCCCGTCAGCAGGTAAGGACCAGGACTGGCAGTTCACTGCACCTGTGGGCCATTTTTCAGTCCTCATCTTAAACTCTCAGCAGCATATGACCCTGGTAACTCTTTTCTTCTCTTAAATAACTTTCTTCCTTTACTCTCCCTGGTCAATCCTTCATCTCCTTTCTTTGTAGGCTTATCCTTTCCTGTCTGCTCCATGCTCAGATATCCACCTGCCTATGGACATTTCTTTCTACTTAAATGTCTCAGATGGTCCTCACATTCAGCATGTCCAAAACTGGATTCATTTGTTATGGAACAACAAGAGCTGGGAGTTGGTTTTATCATAGTCTCCCCGTCAGTAGGACTTAAGGTCCTCACAGAAGCACTTCCCTCTGTCTGGACTACTTGTCTCCTTCCCCCTGATCAGATGATGTTGATCGCCCCCCAAGCCAGAACCAGGAATTGCCTGCTAGGGGCAAAAAATATTGCTCCTGCAGTCTGTAAATAGATATACAGTATATCTGTGGTATTAGAATTTCAGAGGGCAGTTAGGAAACAAAGTCTAGAAAGGCTGTCTTTGGTGGGGGTAGATAATGAATAAAATTGGAGGAGAAGTGCTGGTCTAGCCACTTACCCATAGCTGTCAGGTGTCAGTTTAAATATCACTTTATTTATTCCCATCACCACTCTTCCTTCAATGAGGACCCCTAGGCTTTTCACCAATATAATTTAAATATTTATTTTTATAATTATTTAATGCCTGCCTTTCTTGTATTCTACTGCATCCCTACTGCTTAGCAATGTCAGGCACCTAAAAAGTAATAAATGCTTGCTGAGCAAATAAATAAAGTAAATGAGTCATTTCTTTTTGTCATATGAGGAAATTTTCCTCATTGTTTTATAATCACACTGTGTATGTTTAAACATGATTTGTATATAGTATTTATAAAGCTACAACCAATCCAAAAAAATTTTTTAATTGATGTTTTTAAATTGTATTCAGCTACTCAAAGCAGAGAACTGCTGGCATTACCTGTTTGGAATAAGCAAAATATTACCAGTTATAATAACATAATGGCGATAGCTGCTTGCATTTTTCAAGCATTTACTACATTGATATTCTGCTAGGCACAATTGATTTCACAGCCCTTAATAGGTATTTTTATTGTGACCATTTCAAAGATGAGGAAACTGAAACTTAAACTTGCCCAAGGTCAAACAGCTGAGTCTGAGCTGGCTTCCAGCTCTGTTCCCCCACTGCCTCCCTCCGTATGCAGGAGCTCTGCCTTTATTCTTATTTTTAGGTGTACACTACCACCTGAATAAGAAACATTAGTTCCTGTACCATTTGGGGTTGAACAGCACAGGATTTCTTTTTGAGTAAACATTGGATTGTTGTGTTCAATGCTCACAGCCTCCTCTAGTTCGTTAAGACACTTTTCTATTTCTGGTCACTCAGAAATGTTCAGTGCTGTGGTTATTTGTTTTAAATTGAGTGACTCTTCGCTTAGCAGACTTAAAAAGTTCTTTTTCTTAGATTTCATAATAGCCTGTTACAAATCGTTCTGACTTCTGCCTTTCCAAATTCTTGAAATAATGAAGTTGTCTAGAAAACTGCTGCTTTATCGTGAACTGTTAGCAGTACATAAGAACTTTGTCATGTTTTATTTTTCCTTTTACTATCTAAATGAACTGCAGAGAAAGGAATTTTTATTTTAATGGCTAGCCACATTTTCCCATTTATTTTTATTTGCCATTCTTTTCCTGATACCTGCTCAAGTATAAATGTATTCAGCTAGGTGTTTCTTAATTTTGCAGTTACTTTTTCGTTAAAAAGAATGGTATACTTCAGTTTAGTAGGCACCAAAGGTCTTTATTATCTGTGGGTTTTTTATTACTGATAAATTACATTTTCTAGGATTTTATTACCTATTTCTCAGTGACCTGACCTTTTCTCTTTTTTCCTGTACTCTTTTCCTTTAGGTTATTGAGTTGCTGAAAAATTAGCATTTCAGTCAGAGAGTGAACCAGGGAGAGGAAGTAAAATACAGACTAGTCAGTCTAGTTACATAATATTAAAAAATTGCATTTGCTAGAGAAGGTGATGAAATATATACCAGTAGTTACCATGAGAGTTGGGGGTTACTTAGGGTTTACTTTCTTTTAGTTCAACTGGTTTGTGTTGTAACTCTAGTTTCTTCCAGTTTTATTGAGATATTATATAATTGACATACAGCACTATATAAGTTTAGGGTTTACCAGCATAAAGATTTGACTTACATACATTATGAAACAACTACCACAGTAATTCTAGTGAACATCCATCATATCATATAGATACAAAATTAAAGAAAATAGAAAAAACATTTTTTCCCTTGTGATGAGAACTATTAGTATTTCCCTTCTTTTTCCTTCTTTGGCTGCGTTGGGTCCTCGTTGCTGCAGGCTTTCTCTAGTTGCGGCTAGCGGGGGCTACTCTTCATTGCAGTGCACGTGCTTCTCATTGTGGTAGCTTCTATTGTTGCAGAGCACTGGCTCTAGGCACGCGGGCTTCGGTAGTTGTGGCATGCAAGCTCAGTAGTTGTGGCTCGCAGTCTCTAGAGCGCAGGCTCAGTAGTTGTGGTGCACGGGCTTTGTTGCTCCATGGCATGTGGGATCTTCCCAGACCAGAGCTCGAACCCGTGTACCCTGCAAAGGCAGGTGGATTCTCAACCACTGCGCCACCAGGGAAGTCCCAGTATTTACTTTCTTAACTTTCATATGTAACGTCAGCAGTGTTAATTATTTTTTATTATGTTGTACATTACATCTTTAGTACTTATTTATCCTATAACTGAAAGTTTGCACCTGTGACTACCTTCTTAAGAGAATTTGAAGTAGGTCATATAAGGTACAGATTAGATACATTTTAAAAGCAGAAGATGAGAATAGAAAAGTAATTCTGCCAACTCTAAATGCCGGTGCATTGAGCCCACGCTGGGCTCCTGGTCAGATGAGATGGAGCTGCAGGCGGGCCTGCCTTCTTCATTCTCACCTGGTGATCCCATCTGAGTGACTCTTTTTTGGTTCTGTGTGTGCGTGTTTTCATATATATGGAGATAATATATGTTCATTAAGTGCATCCATAAGTCTTCTATTAATTGCTATTTAGATTACCATTTGAAACACTGTATCATATTTAACCATCCTGTAATTTTGTAATCTAAAGCGTTTTTTCCTGCATGTTTTTGAAAAAACAAGAACTTTGGGTTTTTAATACATGTGTATATATTTTAGGGCTGAAAGACTTGAAAGTTGAAGATGACATCTCATTGAAGGTGGTACCTATTTTACCTGCCCTTAATTGTGCCCTGCTGGAAGCAAAGAAATCATTTTCTGAAAAAGGAATCTGTCCAAACACATTAGTAAAGCATAATCTCCAAGAACTGTACAAGGTGGACAAAAGTCCTTCATTGACTGCTGCTTCTCAGGATGGAATTAAAGAGACTGCATTCTTTGGCAAAGTGTCCAGTGGTTTTGACTTGACTCCTCCAGCTGAAAAGTGCCCTTTACAGTCTTTAACTCAGTTGAGATCTTATTCTTCAAATCCTAATGGGTACATTTTGGAAGTATCTACTGCACTAGACTTATTGGCAGGCTGTCCTCAGTCTCCGTGTATTTCAGATGGAATTTGTGACGCTGGATTTTCTTTAGTTATGACTCCAAATGCTGAATTTCACGACTCAGCGGCAGAAGTAAGAAAAGAAACAGAAACACAAAAGAGTTCTGAAGAGATGTTTAAAGCAAGGCAGGGAGCTCTGGTCCCATTAAGTACCGCATCAAATCTGAGAGTTCAGCGTAAGAGAAAAGCAGGCACGCTGCCCGTGGTACAGAGTAAAAGGGTGAAGTTGTGCCATCCCTTTCCCAGAAGAACTCGTGGTGGAGCAAAGAAGCGTCCAGACTCTCGCACAACTCTCAAGTTCCGTCAGAAAAGAGAAAACGGTAAGCATGGTCTGTATGGATTTTCAGATGAGCAATTAGTAATAACTGTTGTGTGTTAACCCTGTTCCTGTGTGACCATCCTGGACTGTAGCTTGACAGTGTCCGTTAGCTCTCTCCAGGTGATCTGTGTGCATGCTAAAGTTGGAGAAGCGCTAATCTAGATAACATGAAAATCAAGAAATAGGACAAAAGCCCACCCACCAAAAGCTTGTATTTCACTTGTAAAACTGCTCAAATCATCACTCAGTTACTTACTTACCTGTCTAAGAAGTACGGTATTTCAGATGGAATTTATTGATGCTGGATTTTCTTTAGTTATGACTCCAGGTGCTGAATTTCACGACTCAGCGGCGGAAGTAAGAAAAGAAACAGAAACACAAAAGAATTCTGAAGAGATGTTTAAAGCAAGGCAGGGAGCTCTGGTCCCATTAAGTCCCGCATCAAATCTGAGAGTTCAGCGTAAGAGAAAAGCAGGCACGCTGCCCGTGGTACAGAGTAAAAGGGTGAAGTTGTGCCATCCCTTTCCCAGAAGAACTCGTGGTGGAGCAAAGAAGCGTCCAGACTCTCGCACAACTCTCAAGTTCCGTCAGAAAAGAGAAAACGGTAAGCATGGTCTGTATGGATTTTCAGATGAGCAATTAGTAATAACTGTTGTGTGTCAACCCTGTTCCTGTGTGACCATCCTGGACTGTAGCTTGACAGTGTCCGTTAGCTCTCTCCAGGTGATCTGTGTGCATGCTAAAGTTGGAGAAGCGCTAATCCAGATAACATGAAAATCAAGAAATAGGACAAAAGCCCACCCACCAAAAGCTTGTATTTCACTTGTAAAACTGCTCAGATCATCACTCAGTTATTTACTTACCTGTCCAAGAAATAAGGTATTTCAGATGGAATTTGTGATGCTGGATTTTCTTTAGTTATGACTCCAGGTGCTGAATTTCACAACTCAGCGGCAGAAGTAAGAAAAGAAACAGAAACACAAAAGAATTCTGAAGAGATGTTTAAAGCAAGGCAGGGAGCTCTGGTCCCATTAAGTCCCGCATCAAATCTGAGAGTTCAGCGTAAGAGAAAAGCAGGCGCGCTGCCCCTGGTACAGAGTAAAAGGGTGAAGTTGTGCCGTCCCTTTCCCAGAAGAACTCGTGGTGGAGCAAAGAAGCGTCCAGACTCTCGCACAACTCTCAAGTTCCGTCAGAAAAGAGAAAACGGTAAGCATGGGCTGTATGGATTTTCAGCTGAGCAATTAGTAATAACTGTTGTGTGTTAACCCTGTTCCTGTGTGACCATCCTGGACTGTAGCTTGACAGTGTCCGTTAGCTCTCTCCAGGTGATCTGTGTGCATGCTAAAGTTGGAGAAGCGCTAATCTAGATAACATGAAAATCAAGAAATAGGACAAAAGCCCACCCACCAAAAGCTTGTATTTCACTTGTAAAACTGCTCAAATCATCACTCAGTTATTTACTTACCTGTCCAAGAAATAAGGTATTTCAGATGGAATTTGTGATGCTGGATTTTCTTTAGTTATGACTCCAGGTGCTGAATTTCACAACTCAGCGGCAGAAGTAAGAAAAGAAACAGAAACACAAAAGAATTCTGAAGAGATGTTTAAAGCAAGGCAGGGAGCTCTGGTCCCATTAAGTCCCGCATCAAATCTGAGAGTTCAGCGTAAGAGAAAAGCAGGCACGCTGCCCGTGGTACAGAGTAAAAGGGTGAAGTTGTGCCGTCCCTTTCCCAGAAGAACTCCTGGTGGAGCAAAGAAGCGTCCAGACTCTCGCACAGCTCTCAAGTTCCGTCAGAAAAGAGAAAACGGTAAGCATGGTCTGTATGGATTTTCAGATGAGCAATTAGTAATAACTGTTGTGTGTTAACCCTGTTCCTGTGTGACCATCCTGGACTGTAGCTAGACAGTGTCCGTTAGCTCTCTCCAGGTGATCTGTGTGCATGCTAAAGTTGGAGAAGCGCTAATCTAGATGACATGAAAATCAAGAAATAGGACAAAAGCCCACCCACCAAAAGCTTGTATTTCACTTGTAAAACTGCTCAAATCATCACTCAGTTATTTACTTACCTGTCTAAGAAGTACGGTATTTCAGTTTCTGAACTGTCCTCGGACAAATTCGAGTGGAAGAAGAGGATCTGCTAAAATCAGGCACACTAAGAACAGATGGCAAAAACTGATAAGTGATAGCCTGAACATGTTTAAAGAGGGGGGAAAGTGCCTGGACTCTCCCAGAACTAGAGCATCCTGGGGCAGAATTTCTAATCCTTTGTGTGTTTTAAAAGTGGTCGTCTGGATCCTACTACAGACCTACTGAAACAAGGTCCAGTGGCCTCGAGACATATATATTGAAACAGTTCCTCAAGTGGTTTTGTTGCCCCCTGAAAACTGAGGGAGAATCAGCGTCCAGAGCCATTTAATGTTAGTCAAATGCACTTCAGTGAACAGAGCACGACAAATAACACAATTTTGGCTTAGAGTCATCTCAGATTATGTGTGGTGTATTTTGTTTAAAACTAGGGAACTTATGCTCTATGACCCCTTAGCGAAGAGGTGAGCAGACTTGGGCCAAAGGGTCCCTCAGGCATTACCTGTTGTCTCTGTACTTCACTGTGCTGGCACAGGTGGGCGGCTGTGACTGAGGTCTGGCCCTTCACAGAAAAAATTTGCCAACCCTATCTATAGTATTTTGAATTTTAAAATTCTGATGCCTAAAGAAGAAACACTGGAGGTGTGTGGATCCCCAGGATCCTAGATAATTAAGATTTTACCCTGTGGTTTAACAAGTAGTTATTTCTGGCCAATTATAGTTTGAGAAATTGTGTGTGTGTGTGTGTGTGTGTGTGTTTAGGAGGGTGGTAGAGAGAACGGCAGTATGAAGCAGCAACTCACACTCTACATTTCCTCACAAATTCCAGGCCAACCATATTGGGTTTCTCTCTATATGAACCATTTTAAAGGTATTAAATAAATTACCTATAATTCAACATATATGTTGTCACTGTTTCTCAAGTGTGCTAATTTCATCCACTATAAGAAATATGTTTTAGGGATGTCCCTGGCAGTACAGTGGTTACAACTCCACACTTCCAGTGCACAGGGCACGGGTTTGATCCCTGGTCAGGGAACTAAGACACAACATGCCACAGAGTGTGGCCAAAAAATGAACAACATCAACGATGTGATTAAACCAGCCAAGATGACTAAATATAATACCACAAAAGCTCAAAAAAAAATAGAAAAGAAATACATTGTATATTGTAGTCCAGTACACACAAATTCATACATTACTGAAACAGAAATTTCAGGAAGCATTTACCCTAACTATGTGTAATACAATCTGATATCTTCTGTTTCATTTAACAAAGAATTCTGGTTGCAGCCCATTAAGTTTATTTTATAATACACCCATGGGTTATTGCATGCAGCTTGAGAAACATGTCATTGAGTGATGCAAATAAGCAGGGCAGTCCGTGCAGGGTCACCTGTTTCGTGTTTCTCCTTTTCCTCGCAGGACCTAGGTTGTGAGAGATGTTCCCCTCCCGCCCGTGCAGATGTTACGCTTCCCCTAGTCTTGATCATCTCATCTTATTTTCTTTCTCTTCTTAATTTAGTCTTAACAGTTTTCCTGCTTGACTTATATTTTGCCTTTTTTTATGCTAAAAATTTTAGAAATTGTAACCAGTATAAAATCAGAAGTCTTACTCTAAAAACAAAACTGCTGCTTTATTGCCTTTGATAGTTTAGTAGGGAAGAAAATAATTAGACCCAGGGAAATGTACAACATTAAGAGAGTCTAAAAGCTTTTTTAAAAAACCGTTTATTTTTCTGACCTTCAAAAGAATAAAATGAAACTGGTCTCTTTTCTACATTTCACTAATAACCATCACATTCTGAAACTGTTTAATATGTTTTCTGTTCTCAATCAATTAGAAATAGTATTTTCCATATAACGTGATTTTAAAATATTTGCAAACATTCACACGTGTGATTATTTTATATAGTCAATGGGGAAAACGTTTTCACAGGGAACATTTATTAACATTTTTTTTTAACTCTTAAAGGATTGAAACACTTTCTGCGTGTGATACAAGCAGGTTGTTAATAGTTTTTTCTCCTCATGTGCCCCCACCTTTAGTTCTTTCCTTCCTTCCCTGCGAGAAGTAAAGCTGAGCATTTTGTAAGAGAAATGAGCAATTATAATAGATTTATAGGAAGTTAAATCAGAAGAGGACTTTCTTCAATGTACCTTCCTCTGTCTTCTCTTAAGAGATGATTTTTCAGGCAGTGTTAAAGCTTTGATATTTAGGTGTAGTGAAGGAAAATATGTAAGATGGCTCTTTGTGAACCTACAGTCTCTTCTCTACAGTGTGATCATGGTTTTAACCACATGGCTTTGTGGGAGCTGTGTCGCTTTTGTGTAAATTGAATTATCCGTCACCCTGTGCTGTGAACTAGCATGTTCAGCCTTACCTGCCACATCAGTCAGCAAAGATTATGGAATCTTTTTTAAAAATTAAGTCATGCCTTGTTTCTATAAAGTTACTACTCTGATATTTTTCCCCTAATCCTAATTAGGGGTATAGACCAACACTTAGCAAGTTCAAAAATCTTTTAATGAAATACCCCCAATTTTATATTTTATTCCCCATTATTAAAGTTTCCCCCCCAAAACAAATCAAAGGAAAGCTATGCTGATAAATATGTGCGCCCCCTACCCCTTAGAAAACGGTGTCTTTTCTGCATAAGGTGCTGAAGTGCTGACTGCACAGTTTGTACAGACAACCAAATTGGATTGGAAAAACCAAGAAGCTCCTATTTCTAAAGCTGTTCCAGGGTCAACGAATGCTAAAAGGGCAAGGAAACGAGAGACATCTCCAGTCAAAACTGTTCCAAGGGCTGAGCCACCTGTGAAGAATTCTCCACAAAAACAGAGGGAAAATATAGTAAAAGGCAATCAGAATCCCAGAATCAGAAAGCAGCCACAACCTGGTAAGAAGTCCTCTTCCTGTAAATTTCAGCACCGTAATACAGACTAATCGAGATTATAAAGTAGTATATTGAAACAGTATAAGATCAGTTGAAATCTGTCACGTTCTTGTGGTCTTCTTTAGTTCAGACACTGACAGGACAAGTCACTTGGTTTCCCATTGTGAATAAATAAGAAAGTGCCAAGATTCATACCTTCACTAAATAGACCCTACTTTTCATTCTGCAGAAAGCCTGAACATGAACTGTTTAGCAGAGTTAAAGTATAAATGGCCTTTTTTAATGACTAAATTCACAAGCAAGTAGCATCTGGCAGTATTTTTCTGGACCATAATGTTATAGAAGATATTATAAGTTTGTCCAGAGGGAACTGTAAAGACATGGTTCAAAGCAGTCAGTAATCTCGAATCCTGTATTTCACTTGTATTTTTTCTTGTTTTTTTTCGGTACGTGGGCCTCTCACTGCTGTGGCCTCTCCCGTTGCGGAGCACAGGCTCCAGACGCGCAGGCTCAGCAGCCGTGGCTCACGGGCCCAGCCGCTCCGCGGCATGTGGGATCTTCCCGGACCGGGGCACGAACCCGTGTCCCCTGCATCGGCAGGCGGACTCTCAACCACTGCGCCACCAGGGAAGCCCCTGTATTTGGTTTCAAAAGGCATTAAATTAATTTTAAAAGCAGTTTTACTTTTCTACTTCTACTTGTGCGGAAGTGAATAACCAAGTCTCCTTCTGTGAGCCAGCAGCTGACTGCTGGTTCCGTGTTCCACCTGCTGGAACCTCCTCGTTGCTGGCACGTTCCCTCATCAGCGCGGACCTCACTTTTCTCCCAGCTCCATGTCCCTCTTCACACCCGTCTCTCTGAGTAGAGTGCAGCTCCACCAAGCTGCAAAATCTATACATTTTACAGTATCTTCGGTATTGAGTCCTACTGTGTTGTATGTGTGGTGGTGTTTTTTGTTTAGAAAAACCTTCATTTCCTCATATCTCTGTATTTCCATCAGTTTTCTGTCTAATCTCATGATTCTACTTTCTCTCATCTACCTTTAGGTTTTTTAAAAGCCTCAAATTTAGTGGAATTCAGGGAAAGAAACTCTTGTTTTGTTGGGGTGATGGTATTATGGATGAGCTTGGTTTTTTCTTTCCTCATTGTTTAAAAAAATTTTTTCGGCCACACCTTGCAGCATGTGGGATCTCGGTTCCCTGACCAGGGATCGAACCCCCACTGCCTGCATTGGAAGCGCAGAGTCTTAACCACTGGACCACAGGGAAGTCCCTTTCCTCAGTTTCGTTAATGTTGTTTATGGCTGAAGATTTTTCTGAAAGCTCCTCAGTCATATCACCGTACAGCCTGTAGAGAGTCATACCCAACACAGCCTCTCTGCTTGTCTCCCCAGGCAGTTACGAGGTGGTCTTACCCACGGGTCCACATTTCTCTCCTGCCGTTTCCCAATGCGTGCCTTCCCTGCCAGGCACATGGTGCCACCCACACGAACCACGCCTGTTGTCACTCCTGTGCAGTCCCCTCTGCTCAGCTAAGTCCACCCGGAGTCATTTCCTGATGCTCTGATCTGCACTCATTTCTCCTTTTTTTTCCATTTCTTTTTTGGGTTTTTGAGAACGTTAAAGAGTTAATTCATACTATTTTCCAATCATCTGGTGTGTCTTGGTCCTGTCTTTCCAATTAGTTTGTAAACAGGATGAGTATAGATACATACATAATGCATTGTATTCCCAGCCTTGTCATTAGAATTCCTTGTGCTGAATTGGCTTCTATATACTTGTAGGCTAATCGATTAGTGGGAGGAGGTGTGCAACTGGGCATTGGCAGAAAAGTGAGCCCAGAAAATGAAAAGTTTCCAGAATGGGTATTCAGAAATAGGGCGATTTGTATTGCAAGTGTCTGTATATATTGTGCAGCCACATTCCAAGTTAAAATTTTAAGATTACCACCTTTTAAATAATGTGTTAATTTTTTCTTTTATTTCTTAATCACCCATGCTAATCCACTTCATTTCTTTTACTTGAAATATCAGAGTTTAAGAAGGCTCAATCATTTTGTTACTGAAACTAATGGTTTTCTGTCCTTTTTAAAGTTTTCAATATAGTTTTTATTTACTGAACTCTTTAATTTTTTATAATTTATTTGGCATCATTTTATCTATATTTCTTAAAAGAGATAGATGATCAGTATTGTATTTTTAATTAATTGAAAACCTCTAGCAAGTCAGTTATTAAATGATTTACCTGAAATGACACATATGAAAATGAACCCTTTTTCTTGACTCAATACAGTGTTCTCTAGATTCGACCTTCCTCATAGTGATACTCAGTGTAAGAACCATAGTATTTAAGGACAGAATGAACTTAGTGTCAGTAAACACATCAGATCCTAAAATGAATGTGTTTCCAGTACACCCGGAGGGTTCACGAGACAGCCCTCTTTGGGCCACTTTCTCGTACCTCACCCCGTTGGGCTTTGATATTTTAAATAAAAACTGGGCAGTGGTTGATTAATTTTACCCTCCTCACCATACACACACTCTTGTCATTCTGTTTGATGACCTCATAGGCCAGAGTTTTCTCTGTAAATGTACTGTCATTGGGCTTTGCAGACAGGTTAGTAATTTATTTCAGACCTGCTACTGCTAATTATAAAGAGGAGCACAGTTGGCTTTTCTGTCCATCCAGCCACCTGCTACAGGGACTCACTGCCCAGTATTGTTGAGAACTTTGTCCTTCATGATAATCACATTTTAAAAGGCTGAATCAAAGTCCTGAGAAGGCAAGTAAACCACCTGAGAATGTTAGTTTTCTGACCGAATGCCAGTGGGTAGATTTGAGTACCTGCTGTAAGGAGAATTATCAGTAGATGAGGAGATTTGCTTTTTTGCAGATAGAATAGAGAGGAAATGTTTTTAATGCAGAAACTGAAGTTTTAAAACTTGAAATTAATTGGCGATTCTGAATATTCTTACTTTTCTCATTTTTTATTTGTATCGTAACGTATTATAATTAAACATCAGTACGGTTAAAAATCATCTCTATTTTGAACTTAGGTGGTTCCTCTAATAACTTGCCAAGGGAAATGATTTCTAAGAAAGTACATTAACCTTCTATAATATACACTTTAAACTTAGAAATTCTTAGATTCTCACGAGATTGTAAGCTCTCTGAGGGCAGGAGTCTTGTTTTCTTGTTTTTGTTTTTTTCTCTTTGTATATTTCTTTAGCTGAGCAGTATGCCTTGTGTGTAGGTCAGTACATGCAGGTTTTTTTTGTTTGTTTGTTTTTGTTTTTTTGCGGTACGCGGGCCTCTCACTGTTGTGGCCTCTTCCGTTGCGGAGCACAGGCTCCGGACGCGCAGGCTCAGTGGCCACGGCTCACGGGCCCAGCCGCTCCGTGGCATGTGGGATCTTCCTGGACCGGGGCACGAACCCGTATGCCCTGCATCGGCAGGCAGACTCTTAACCACTGCGCCACCAGGGAAGCCTGAGTACATGCAGTTTTGAAGGGTGATTTCTTTTTAAATTAATATGCACATTCCTTAAGACTTGTTCCTTGGTAAATACATTATAATACATCAGGAAGTTGGACAAGACCTCACTCTGGTAATAAAAATTTAACATACAATTTATGCAACATATCAAGAGGTTTTTCTTGAATATGTTGACTTAACTGTTGATTTTCACTGAACCATAGGAATATGACAAAGAATTAATTCTATGGAAATCAAGTGTTATGTGTCTTTTTTTCTTTGATGCTGAAGCCAAAGGAGAAACTTCTTCACAGCTTCAATCAGAAATTTCAGATGGTCAAGAAGATGTTATTAGCATAAGTACAGCTCAACCAGAAAATATCACAGTGGCTCCAGAAGACCCACCTGAAAACTCCATTGTCAACTGTGACTCCCAGGCCCTAAATATGTTGGCTGATCTTGCATTAAGCGCTGCTACCTCTACCACACCATCCTCTGAGCCCAGAAACTTGCCCTGCTCCTCTGAATTGCCACAGAACGATGTTTTGCTTTCTAAAGAACATTCTTTGCGTGGTACGTCAGACCATGAATATCATAGAGGAGTTAAAAGTCAAAAAGGTGGACCGTTATCCAAGCCCTCCTCTGATAAGGGTAATCTGACATCAGACCCCACGGTCAGCCAGGAGGAAGAAAGCTTGGTTGCTGGCATTCAGGCCCCTGCAGAAGCCCAGTCAGCACTGCCCGAGGAAACCCTAGAAAGTTCCGACGCAAGCCAAAGCTCTGTCGTTGCTGTGGAGCATTCCTATGCCCTGCTCCTTGCAGAACATTCAAAGAAGCATCTACAGCAGAGAGGGGCCCCAGGCCCTGCGTTTGCCAAGAATGGCACAAAAGGCCCTGAAGCGGGAACCCCAGTGGGGAAAGTGATGCCATTTCGGCATCAGCAGGTCACCTCCCCACTGCAGCAGCTTTCCGAGGCCCCAGCGCTCAGGCGCAGGAGCGGGGTGCTGCCCTCCAGCCTGCAGGACTTCTGCCGCTCTCGTGCCGTATTCAGCTGTGACGGCTCCTTTAAGGTCACTTTCTTATGGGAAGCAGATTACGTGTTCAGCTTAGACGGCAAGTAAGTATACCAACAACCCCCTGGAGAAGACTGTAGTCAGAGCACTACACGGGTGAGTGGGAGTGACCCTGGATGAAAGTGGATGAACTTTTCTGTTGAGATAAATGTAGCGAGAAGGGATACTTGTGCTAAACCCTGGGGAGGGAGAAGGAAGTGTGTAAAATCCAGTAACTTGGGAATAATACCAAGCAGATTCACTGTAATTATTTGTTATATCAACTTCATTTTTATCTTACTCATTGTTTCATGTTCATGTAATTTTTAAAATAAAAATGAACACAAAAACTAAGGTTAATAATTAAGGCACTTACTTATAAGATAATCAACTAAAATAGTCATTTTCAATGATTTTGGTTTCTTCTTTCTTTAAAATCTCAGGCCTTGGAATACTGATTTACCAGATACCATGGAAGAAGTGAAGCTTTTACTTCATATGTGGGTAGCTCTGTTTTATAGCAATCAAAACAAAGTCATACAATCATCCCGAAAAGTAGTAGAACACAGCAACCCAGCAAAATACGTGTGCATAAATAGCACGTTAGAATCGTTTGAATTCAGTGAAATTGAAGAGTCCTCCGGTGTGGAAAGGTGCTCCGTAGACCCTCTGTTGGAGACTAATGAGGCTCCCAGAGGTCCTACTGCCAAAGTGTCCTTCCCAATCACTGACCCCCTGCTTCCTTTCATGAAACCACCGCCTGTGAGAGGCTTGGAGCTTTGGGTGCAGAATGAACAGAAAGAAATGTTTGCAACAGCAGGTCATCCAGAGACCCCAGAAAGCCAGAATTTCATCTATTCCTGTAATAATGAGGTAGGTCAAGCTGAATACTGTAAATGCTGGTGTTATTTTTGAAGAAATATTTTTTGTACGTAAAATCACATTCATAACAAGGCATTGGTTTCTTTTAGGAAAGTGGATTCTCTAGCTATGTAAAGGATTAGAATGCCAGAAACTTAGTTTACAAAGTCTGGATTGTCTGCAGGTGGAGCTTATCTACCATCCTGATTGAAGAAACAAAAGGAGGAAAAAAATCGTAGGCCTCAGATGATCTGGGAGCCAACCATAATTATGTAGCTTTTTAGTTGTATGATTTGGGGCAAATTACTTGTTCTCTGAGCTTATTATCTTTTAAAAGAGGTGAATAATACTTATTCTGTTTACCTATAATAGTGTTTATGGATCAAATACAGTAATAATAAATATAAAAAATCTTTGATAAACCTTAAAGGAAACTAAAATTGAATATATTAAAGAATATTTTTAAAAACAAATCCTGAGGGCTTCCCTGGTGGCGCAGTGGTTGAGAGTCCGCCTGCCGATGCAGGGGACACGGGTTCGTGCCCCGGTCTGGGAAGATCCCACATGCCGCGGAGCGGCTGGGCCCGTGAGCCGTGGCCGCTGAGGCTGCGCGTCCGGAGCCTGTGCTCCGCAACGGGAGAGGCCACAACAGCGACAGGCCCGCGTACCACCAAAACAGAAAACAAATCCTGAGACAGTAAATAAAATGCCAGACCTCTCATAGTCTGCAGATAACTGTTTGTAAATATGAAAAATACACTTTGTTTCATTTCACTGTTCTCAACTGATAGGACGGATAATCGAATTTTTTTTTTTTTTTTTTTTTTTTTTTGCGGTACGCGGGCCTCTCACTGTTGTGGCCTCTTCCTTTGCGGAGCACAGGCTCCAGATGCGCGGGTTCAGCGGCCACGGCTCACGGGCCCAGCCGCTCCGTGGCATGTGGGATCTTCCCGTACTGGGGCACGAACCTGTATTCCCTGCATCGGCAGGCAGGCTCTTAACCACTGCGCCACCAGAGAAGCCTGATAATCGAATTTTAATTGGAGCAAATTAAAAAGTTGTATCAAGGTTCTAAGTAAATGGATTGACAAAATACCTGCCTTTTTAAGCTTTCAGAGCAGATTTATTACAGAATAATTTTACATGGGTTTGGGCACCTTCAGTGCCTGTGTTAACATTGAGTTTCTGTACCTGGGCTTCCGTGGGGATTTGCAGGTCCAGGGGTGAGCCTCAGAGGGTCTGTGAGTGTCTGCAGATGCTCATCTTCATCAGAATGAAGACTGGCGGAACGCTGTGGGCCAGAGACTGGTCTGAGCCCTTCACTCGCATTAGCTCAGTTAATTCTCACACGGCCGGGTGAGGTAAGGACCGTGCCACCCATCTTATAGGCGAGAAGACTGAGGATGGAGAAGTACAGAATGGCCTGGAGGCACATAGTAAATTGTCCGGCCAAGACTCAGATCTGGACACTCTAGCTGTTTCTCAGTGTCTAATTCTGTGGATGTATTTATGTATATATATGCACATATGTGTGTGTTTATATGTGTACACATAAAATATATGTTACGTGTGTATGCGTTCTTTTTCTGAGGATGGGGTTCATAAATTTCATCTTATTCTCAAAGAGATACATAAAATCACTACCTTAGAATAAGAAAGTATTTATGTTTAGTCAGGCAGATTTTAATTATTACATATATATTATACACACACTAGTTTCTTATAAAGTATTTTCGGTCGTGGTAATATATATTAACTTACTTTAGTAATGTCCAATTAGGAATGATTTTCTTGCAAACATGAAAGAGTATTAAGTAGAAAGTAGAATGTTAAAATTAACGATTCCTAACACTTTCTATAGCATATACTTAGAAATATGTTTCCGTCATCTCCTTGAATACTGTACGCATACTTTAAAGGTGCACACACATCCTGTACCACTCCCTATTCTAGGGCAAACTAGGATTATCAAAGTTTTCATTTCACTAAGAGCACAGGCATGGTGAGATTCACGACTATGGCCCAACATTATCAGCCACAGTACGATTGGGAGGGTCATAGAACTGTTCTCAGAATGAGTGTGCCATCAAGAGTTTTCTACGCTTTGTATCTGGCCAGTCGTGTCCCCTTAAAACCAAGTCTCAGCTCCTCCCTGCCAATTGCTCAGGTCAGTGTCTTTCTTTGACTAAGGCAGAAATGTTTTTAACAAGAGATTTGAAACACAGGTCCTGACTTACAACACGACTGCTTCAAAATCTGGCAGGAAATCTGTGGCCGTAGTGTTCCAGAGCTACAGGTGTAGGTCAACTGTATGGTCAATCCACTTTACCATATTCTGAACAAGACCATTCTTCAGCCTTTAAAAAAAAGAAGAAAAGAAACAGCCTTTTTATGAGGTTATCAAAATTGTCCAGAGGTATTTCTGTTACTGTTTATGCTAAATCCTTCCTGGTACTGTTTAAATCAGTCCTTTTAGTTGAGTTTATTAATGCAAGCTGCGCTGTGTTTTCTGCTGCTTTGTTGAATAGGGAGGTATTAAAATGAGAGAGAGATTATGTCCAGTTATAAGCTAAGAAGACAGCTAAGGGGTAAGGGACTTTTATTTAACAGGATAGAGATTGATACCTTGGGAAAGCTGCTTATCAGTGTATTCTGAGTACAAGAGATAATAATTAGTGTTTCCTCATGGGAACATTCCAGATGACAGTGCATTTATAGTCTAATTGAAAGCTGGTGTTTAAAATAAGTTATTCTTTGCTTTAAAGATTATCTTTTAATCTTACTAAAAATAATTTAAATTAATTGAGCACTTTTTCCTCTACTGCTGCATTTCTGAATTAAGTGATGCTATTTAGCAAACAGTCTGCATTTTCAAGTCTTTAAATTGCCAGTGGTCTAGCCACTTTTCTTCCCAAAAGTCCATTAAAAAAAAAAAAAAAAAAAACAAGGCTGTGCAACTAAGAAAGTTTTGGAGTTCTCGTGTGTGTGTGTATTTAGATAAAACAAATTCCTATTTGGCGGGTATTTTAAGCCTAAGAAGAGAGGGATTTGCTTGATCTCTACCCTATGAAGATTCAAAAGAACAGAGCAAACTAAAATTGATCTTTGTCTGTTCTGTTCTTCACATATGTAAATGCTTGAAAAAAAGATCTATTTGGCCCTTGATTTTTTAAATTAATTTATTTCTTTTGCTTTTATCATTTCAGATAATTGGGGGGAAAGCCGAACAAGAGTCGTCAGATAAACTAGAGACCTCTAATCTGGTGCTTTCTAGCATTGGAAGTACCCAAACTAATGGATCTTCTATTCCTGCTGAAGATAAAACCTTTGAGCCACTTGATGGCACACAGGTGACATCTTATAATGATACTGTCACACAGTCCACATTCGCCAGGACTTACGATGGGATCAGCAATCCGTCAATGATTTTTCAAAAGTCTGTGTACAGCACCCTTGAAAGCAAAGTTGATGTTTTTCATGCAAAAATGCAAACAAAAACAGGTGCTTTGCAGGGCTTTATCCAGCATAGCAGCCTTATAATCAAAGAATGTCAGTCATCCTTGGAAGGGGAGGATGATACGGAGTATGGAGTGATTAATCTGGAACGAGTTACATTCAGTTTTGAAAAAAATGCCTATGCACCAATACAGACAGAAGTTGTAAACAGAGCTGATAAACCTACACCCTTTAATGTGGAGTTGATTAAACAAGTATCACCTGCTACAAGCCTTAGACATCCTGTGTCCGCATTTGAAAAGACACAGGGTCTTAGGGACGTTCCCTCTCTGGCAATGTCAGGACAACAAGGCGCTAAGTACCTTTGTGCCTTCTCAGTGAGTAGAGAGATACTTGCTAAAGAAATGTGTTCATTACAGAAAGGGCAGGCTGCTGCAGGCTCACCATCGCCGTCTGATAATTGCCTTGTAACAGAGGCATTATCACTAGTTAAAAGTTCTAGTTATTTGTTACCCAGAGAAGAAATGAAGCTCTCTCAAGAATGTTTTCTGTCGAGCCAGAGTCTCTCCAGCATCTCTTCGGAAGACACTGTAGAGTCGTCCCAGCTTGAAGAAGTAGTCTCATCGTCAGCTTCTGATCCCTTGGAAGAAAAAGATTCACTTGACTGCATCCCATCAGTGAGGAATGCTTCGGATGGCTCTTCAGAACTAAAGAATGACAAGAGTGGTCTAAACAGCGAACATATGAGTTTTGAAACATTTAATTCTGCATTTACCAAACAAACCAGCCTATCTGTGAATAGAGAGGAAGTCAGCCTCGAGTTATCAGAGGAGGATTCTGACCTTGACCTCACTCTCACCATATCACCGCCCACGAGTCCCTGGGAAGAAGCATCCGCTGGTGAGATGGAGCAGCAGCAGGAGGCCCCGTTACCCTGCTTAGAGCTTCAGGAGACAGCGGAAGAAATAATTGAGCCTGAAGAGGTGCCTGATGTGAACTCTGCTGATCACACGTCAATGAAACCACGAGAAAGTGAGAGAAAAGGTGATAACTTACAGACAGTGGCTTTCATACTTTCGAAAGAAACCTGTGCCCTTGAGGTTGCAGAGGAAGTTCAAGTTGGTTCAGACTTCTCCTTCAGTTGTTTTTTTTGTTTGTTTTTTTTTTGTTTGTTTTTGTTTCTGTTTTTTTTTCCCCTCCTTCAGTTCTTTAATTAAAGAAGTGTCACCAGCTTCTAGTCCTGACTGCCAGGTACCAGGTGAAGAAGCACAGCCAGCTTGGGCTGTATTTCCAAGTAGTTTTAAACTCTGTGATGCACACTATGAGAAAACTGACAGATCCTCCCAGGTTGAAACAGTAGATTTGGCCATAACAGAAAAAGAAAATTCTTTTGTTGGTCCCACCCATCCAGTGGGACAAGATAACTTAACTCAGATATAGAAGGAAAAATACCAAAATTTAATAACAATGATATTTTGTGGGATTTTAATTTTATTCTTTATGTTTTCCCTGTATTTTCTACGGTTGGAATGACTACTTTTACAGGCAGAAAAAAATAATAATGCTTAGTTTTGTTTTTTTTTTAAATCAAAGTAAGAAATCAGCCAGGTTATTACAATTCATTGTCCAACTTCTTACCTCGCCTCAGCCATGTAAAACGGGGGTTGACCGAGACTTGGAAGAACCACCCAGACTGGCAGTGGCAGCATGGTTGTGTGAATGAAATGCAATGACTTTTCTCCGGTAACTTGCAGAGGAGACCTAATAAAAGCATCTTGAATAAGGTCATTACCCCTTCAAAGGAGGAGGAAGGCTGTGTCATAGCCTGACATGCCTATTTCTAGTACTCACCTTTGTGTGAGAACAGCATGACTGGATTATCAGCAAAAGAATCTTAGGAAAAGGCCCTGCCAATAAGGAGTCAAAGTCATGTGAAAGGGTCAGAGGAAGAAAGGCCAAGGACTCAGTGTGGGAGGGACTTCCCAGACATACTGTACAACAGACAGAAAATAGGCACCTTCCTCACCGTCATGAGGAGTAATTCACATCCTGTGACATTGCTTTCTGTCCTTGATTATCTCAAATACAAGAAAATATTATCAATCAGCCTTTCTGAAAAGTACCAATACCAATGATCCACATTTCCTTTTCCTTCATTTGTCTGTTAACAGTGTTGATGTAAACCTTCCTGAAATAGAAGCCAGCACATTTCTTAAAATATTTTTTTGATGAGTGGTGCTCCCCACTTTCCCTTTCCTATTATTTCCCATGCCTCTCACAAGAAAAAGAAAAGAATTCAAAATTTTTTCCCCAATTGATCATGCTTTGGTTAGCGGGGGAGTTTTAAAGCTACCTTTCCCAATTTGGGTTATTTCCATAACAAACAAAAAGAACTATATTGCCAGTATTACTAAGAACATGCATAAAAGGATGCTTAATCCGTTTCGATAAGCTATTCACAGGCATAAAGAAACATTCAGAGAGGTTAGTCATTGTCATGAGAAGCTCAGGAAAACTATCACTTTCAAATGCAGTATTTAGGACACACTCCCGTGCATTGAGTCATCCCTCCAGCATTTGCGGAGCTGCCACTGACTAAGCAGAGGGGGTTGGCCGAAGGAGCTAGCCTTGTGTGACATGCCAGCCCAGGCCTGCCGATGAAAAGCATGTAGAAGGACATCGTGGAAAATTCCTAGGTCCTGAAATCCCAGCGCCAAGTAAGGGGAAGTTGCAGAGGTTGCAGTGCGGGTGCACAAGAAGGAAGGCTACAGAAGTACAGCACAGAAAGACTTCCAGGGCCCACGCTGCCAAAATGAGGCCTGGAGAACATTGATTTGCAGAGCAGCAGGACCGATGCCTTTCGAGATAGGGTACAGTGTTTCTGGATGCTGATGGAGCCTCTTGAAAGGTAGATCAATTTCTGGGGTCCCTTTTAGGGAGACTCTCACCCCGGGCAGGCTGCTGACCATCACCGCTGACCTGAGCACAGCTATATACAGAAGGATGGCACCAGGAA